>NC_048303.1:14562887-14750759 GCF_013100865.1 Trachemys scripta elegans | reverse complement strand
GGCCCAGCGCACCCCCTCGGCGGCCCGACCCCGCGGCCCCGGCCCGGCTCCCGGCCCGGCACTGCGCCCCTGGACCCCGGCCCGGCACCGCGCGCCCGGCACCGCGACCCCGGCCCAGCCCTCCCTCCCGATTTTCCCGGACATGCCCGGCTTTTGGGGATTTCCCCCCGGACGGGGATTTGAGCCCCCAAAAGCCGGACATGTCCGGGAAAATCCGGACGTATGGTAACCCTACTGAATATATAGTTCCAAAATTAAGAAAACCTTTTGTTTCCAAAAGCAGTTAAGGTTGCTAAGTAACATTTACAGAACCCATGCACTTAAAGACAGGGAAATAACAAGAGTAGTTCAGAATATCATAACATTTACGCTGCCTGCACAACAAATAGAAACCCAGTACTTTTATCAAGTCTAAAGAAATGCATATTTCACCTCAGCTCAGCCAGCTTCTCTCTGACCCATGGATTTCAAAATAACTGATATTTGGATTTCAGTCTTAAAATATTTTCTTTTAGTGGGTACAGTTACATGGAAAATAATCCGTTAATTAGGGAGACAAGGTCCATGAAGTAATATTTTTCATTGGATCAACTTCTGTTGGTGAAACAGAGCAGCTTTTGATCTACACAGATATCTTCACCAACAGAAGTTGATCCAATGAAAGATATTACCAATCACTTTCAGAGCCTAGGACTAAACACAGCTACAACAATGGAAACAAGTATCAGAGGAGTAGCTGTGTTAGTCTGGATCTGTAAAAAGCAACAGAGGGTCCTGTGGCACCTTTATCTGTTAGTCTTAAAGGTGCCACAGGACCCCCTGTTGCTTTGAACAATGGAAACAGTTAATAATCAATCAGTAATTATATTTATCAATTGACAGAATATTTTTGGTAAAGTACTACAATTATATTGCAATCTTAAGACTGGATGAGGAACACTAATGCAAGGGAGTAATTTCAGTCAAGTGAACTGTCCCATTGAACTAATATTTGACATTATTCTCACAAACGTACAATTGTAACATTAGTATTGGGTTGTTTTACAGTAACACTCAGAGGCCCCAATTAGAATCAGGGCCCCTTTGTGTTAGGTGCTATCCAAACCCAGAGGCATCCATGCTTCAGTCTCTTTCAAACATTTACCCACTGGGTAAGGCATTCCACAGCATTGGTTGGGTTGGACGAGATACAGACTTCCACCCCAGATCTATGATGCTGCTTTGGCTACATCGAAGGATTGTAAGCAACCTGCAAGGAGCCAGCACGAACTCTCCCAGCAGAGACACTGCTTTGGGACACCATAAATAGGCCTACAGTGGCCTCCCTCTGCAAGCTCTGCAGTCAGGGTGGGGCTAGGGACAAGAGAGCAGAGCCATAGCGTGCACCACTACAGCCATTACATCTTGCCTCACAGGCAGCACTGAAGGGCTGCCTAAATTACGCCTCATGCTATTTCAACTCTGCAGCACCCCGGAATCGGGAGGGGAGAAATGTGGCTTAAAGTCAGCTGTGCACCGTTTCCCATGGTCTGCACCTTTCATAATACCATCAACTCCACTGCTTAAAAATCATGGGTCGGGCCCCAAAAAGCACAAGATTAGCTTAAAATCATTAAAAAAATTTAAAGTATTTTTTGTTTGCTTTTTGGTTTTTGAGCCTTTATGATGCATTCAGATCATCTTGTCATGGTGGTTGCCTAGAAATGCATGAAAACCAGTTTACTTGGAAATTTTCATGTAATCACTTGAATCGAGGAGCTGAGGCTTTAAGAAAAATACCAAATATCGTGAGACTTGCCAAAAAACACAAGAGTTGGTAGCACTGCTTCTATGTTGTACCACTTGAAGGCACAGCACTGAATCTGGCCCACAGAGTTGGGTGTCATCACCCTACTTGAAACACTAAAATTCATGCCTCTCAACAGTCCCCATATACCAATGCTGATGAAAACTTTTCATTCAAAATTCTTTCATGGTGAAGAATGACTTCTTTGACACACACAAAAAAAAAAATTAAAAAAAAAATCTCCACCCTTCCTCAACCACCCTTTTGCTTCTTGAAACAGTGGCTGGGAAGAGGGAGAAAAGAGGGATGGGGAAACCCCTCATTTGATGTTTTCATTGAAAAATTAGGAAAATATTTTTTAAAGTTGTTCCCAATTTTTCTATGAATCCTATGTACCATTTTCCATTCCAACCAGCTCCATTGTACACACGGTGAACCAGAGAATGCGAACCAACACAGAGCCCTTTCAAACCTTACATGAGAAAACCTTCAGAGCAACTTCCCTCTGAGATCCTGCCAAGAGACAGAAGCCACTGAAGGGAAGCCCTGTCTGCTCCCATTAGATTTTTTGTGTGAGTCAACAACATCTCATTAGCAGTGGCAGGTGATAGACCTAACAGTATCAGCATAGTGGACACCTGGTCCATCACAAGGACACCACACACAGTGCAACCAATATAGTGTCTGTGACACTCCCAGATCTGCACTCAGATTAACAAAATTTGAGAGTAGTCTCACCAATAATCTTTTGGATAATCCTAACCAAGACTGGAAAATTAGAGGTTGAACGGTCATTGTCCAGACTGTTAGTGTCGTGATTTTTTTTTTAAATGATGACCAGACAGCAGCTTCTTTAAGCTGTCAACCTGTCTTTTATAAAGGAGACACTAATAATCTCCACCAGCACCAGACCCATTTCTTCTCCTCCAGCCTTCACCAGCCAGAAGGCACATTTCTAGAGTACAGGTTGTGACATAAAATATCCCAACATATCACAGTGAACAAAGGTGGCCTAAACTCAAACAGAGATGACTTCTCTCTCCCCCTTGACTATTGCATTGCATTCACAGAAGCAGACACTTCTGTCTGTCTGTCTCTCTCTCTCTCTCTCTCTGATTTTGTCTGCATAGTAACATGAAAGATTTTCAAGAATGAGAGAAACTCCTATCAGACACAGATTGAAAACAGCTTCCGCTACTCAAATCCATCAGTTAAAACTTAACCATAGCAGACATTATGGTGGAGACAAAGAAACCCTTACTTGCCTCCTTCATGACTACAGTGTCGGTGTGCTAGAATTTTATATGGTGCAAAACTTTACAGAAACATTTTTCTTTGTCTTTACAATAAGGCACTTTTCAGTCCAGATCAATTTTTCCAAGCCCAATTTATGTAGTGGGGCTAAAATAGGGCTTCATAATGGAAGCTGGTTGCAACCGGACCTATGGAGAGCCCTCCACCTCTGCATCTAATTGTAAATATGCTCTTTTATAGCTTTTTTGGGAGAGTTTTACATTAAACTCAAATGTATATTTACTCAAAAATAAACTATTTAAATGAGCCAATATTTTCCCCTAAGCACAGCTATTTTTGCATTTCACCTTCTTATTTCCACACACTTTTTGTAAGTGCGTGTAACCATGCGGGACTCACCCCTGCAGTGCCTCCTGCTGGTCGCCTCAGGGAATTAGCTCTTTCCCAGCCTGTTGAAGGTGTTCATGAATATATATGCAGTATTTTCATCCAGAGGACAAGAGCCTGGGATTTTATTTTGAATGGCGATGGGGGATACATCCTGTAGGGTGCTGGCATGTCACCAGCCCACAAAGGAGTCCCTGCCACATCCAGAGTCTCCTTTCCAGGCAGTTTCATTTCTCCAATATGAACAAAAAACCCACAGACAGTTCCTCAGCCACCCTGGGTTACAGCTCCCAGCAGATTTTCCCCTTTTCCTCTCTCTCTCCCTCCTGCATCAGTGCCTATTGCAGAATTCTCCCAGGGTCAGTTAATTGAGCACCACCTCCCAGAGTCTCCAGGAGGAGATCCCTGTTCCCACTGCTCACATCCCAGAGGACTCTGACAACATCTCCCAGGGAACGTCCTGCTACTCCTGCTCCCACTACCTAGGCCTGTCTCCCTACTCCCAGAGAACAGGCAGTGAGAGCCCCCACATTTCTCCCTGTCCTAACTGACTCTTAGGCATCATTCACCCAGGTGGCCCACTTGGGGCACAGGTGCCTTCTCTTGTAGCCCAATGCCTGTCACAGATGTACTGGCCTCTTCCCTCTTAAAGAGCCAAAGCCACCCCGGGACATTCCCCCTCACACCTCAGCTTCCCTTAGTCATCACCATTAAGCCAACCTTTCCTGCTGAACATGAATACTTGACAGGAAGCAGCAATCCTATCCTTTAGGGCTTATGCAATTAGTTTCCCAGACCAGATTTGGGGGAGGAGGGGGGATTGTTTGATATTACCACACCTTGGTTTAAAAAGGGAGGAAGCTATAGCAGTACATTTTCAATGCAGGACCCTCAACTCAGGAACTCTCTTCCCCCTGTGGCTTGATGGAGACTGGATTTATTGTTCTTAAGGACCTGCTGCAAGGCTTAGTAGTTGTCACAATTTTTCCCTCAGACATCGCAAGGGAGGATTTTCACACGGAGTTCCTTTTCTAGATATTGATCCCATAGAGCAGCTGTACATACTATAAGGCATGTAAGAGACCTACAATTTCAGGTGCTTTTTATTAATTGAAATAATAAAGTGCAATAGACAGAAATGGAGACATCATGGGACAAATTAATCCTTGATGGAACTACACTGAGGCCATGGTCCACTGCCACAGGATAAATTTAACCAAGTATCATGTAAACATTTAAACACCAAAAATTCAGTCTGATGGGAGCAAAGTCATATTGAATCCGGCTGTCAATGTTAAGAGTTTGTTCTGATGGTGTTTAACAGGATAAGTAGAAGTGTGCATGTGAAAGAAATTGCAAAATAATTATGCCTGTGAGAAAAAGAAAAGATAAAGTAACAAAGAAGCTTGAAAAGACCAGTCTGAACTAACAGGAAACCTATGCTGACAGGGAGGAGGGTTAACATGGAAATGAGAGACTAATACATGAGTAAAAAGATAACAAAAAATTATAAATAAGTTTGCATAACAGAGGGAGGTTGAAGCTGTATTGGCCAGTGCCGGAGGCAACTGTGATGAGATAGTCTTAATGCGTTTCCCACTCGAGTAACTGATCATTACTTGCTGAGTGTTTTGCCTTAATATAGATTTGTTAGACCCATCTGCTGAGTAAGTGTATCTCAATTCAATCCAGCATCAACTTCCGTATAAAGAGAAAAATAAAGGGGCTATGGGAAATACAGAGTTAAACTTCAAGATGTTCCATTAACTGTAATTGGAAAGAGGAGCAAGGAATAGACTGAATAGAATAAATCTGGCTGAGAGATCTGGTTCTATTGAGGATATGTCAGTAGATTTTGTGAGAAGCAATTTAATAAACAGGGACAGGTGTTGGCAGACAGCAACTATGCACAGATAAAACTGTGTGACGTATACATAGGCCTAAAGCCCAGCCAAATATCAAGCAAATCTGAGCCTAGTTCTGAGCAAAACACCACAACTTGTAGTGTTTGCATCAAGTTCCTGGTGGGGGGGAAACCGTGGTTTCTTGCCATTTGGGCCATATCATTGGGTACTTTTCTTATGATGTTACAACTCAGATTCAGACTTGTGGCGCGATTCAAACAAGAGCTGGTTGAAAAACTGGGCCGGGGGGAATTTTCTAATTTTTTTCCTTTTGTTTATTTTTTAATTTGAGTTTGAATTTTTTCCCCAATTTTTAAATTTGGGACATTTCAGCAAGCTCTCTAGTTGGCCAAAACTGGGGGAACTTTTCAGTAAGAGTGTCAATACATTTCCCATTTTGTAAAAAAGTTTTTAAGAGTCAAAATATTGTTGACATGTCACTTGCCCAAGATCACAAAGGAAATCTGTGGTTGAGTTGAATGAAGGTCTCTGAAGTTCTAGTCCAGTGCCCTATCTGCTAGACCATCTTTCCTCCTCTTAAACCGGTGCATTTCACCTGTCTGCAACTGAATGGAATGTCCCTGCTGCTCCAAATCATTTCTGAAAACACTTATCCAATCCATTTGTGTAATGCTAGCGAAGAAGAGGTACTGTACTGTATCCAGTCCAACGAGGAGTGTGTAAAAGGCAGCATCTTATTTTTCAGCTGTGTCCCTTGCTGTCACTTTGCGATAATTTGACCTCCAATTATTGGGCTAGAAGAATTGATTAGAGTGAGGTGGTGCAGCTTTGGGGAATTAAATTACTTAAAAGGGTTGAAATAATTGACTATAATCTGTCAACGGCAAGAGCTATATTGTTATCGAAGAGCATTATAGTCTCATTTCTGCAACAGAGTGTTCTCTACCAGTTTTTCCTATGGTTTACTCTTTTTCCGGTTAGAATTTATAATTCAATGATGAAACTTCTTTATACTTTTCCTTTTCATTCAACATTCAGAAATATTTACTATATAGTACATTTAGACCTGACCAAGCCAAAGTTCTGAGGGCATAAGCCTCATATGTGCCAATATCAAAATATTTAGACTTTTATATTATAAATATAGTATAATATTAAAGTCAAAATGATATAGGTTCCAAGGCCAGATGGGACCATTGTGATCATTTTGTCTGACATCCTGTCTAACATGGGCCATAGAACTTCCCCAAAATAAATCCTAGAGCAGATCTTTTAGAAAAACATCCAATCTTGATTTTAAAAAATGTCCACTGATGAAGAATCCATCCCCATCCTTTTTTCACATCACACCCTTCCTATCTTGATTCTTTCTCTGGAAGGGATGAACCAAAGTCCTAGACCCAAAGTCTGGGTGTGTGTTGTGTTTTTTAATTTGAATCCAGGACCAAATTTTGCAGCTGGTCCTATCCGTTGAAACACTTTGATGCGATTCTAAATCCAGATTCTGTTCAAAATTTTGCAATTCTACTAATAAGGACAGGTTCTATTAGATGTGGTAAAGGAAAAGGTTGCTCAAAACATCACATGGAAAACAAAATTCCACATCCCTGTAGTCGGCTTGACAAACACAGGATGCAGTGTAAGGTAACCCTAATAACAATTAGCAATGGGATTGTACAGCAGGCAACTAAGGCTAGGACTTTGAAATGTGATTAGTGATTTTGGAAGCCTTGTATTTTTTTGTTATTGAGCAATAGGCCCCCTAAAAAAAAATCAGACCCCTTTGAGGTATCTCAAGTTGAGAACACAAAAACCAGTAACCTTTGAAAACCTTGGCTTTTCAAGTCCCTTGTACACAGCAAAGTTTCCCTACTTCTAATGTGAAGATGATGTTGCTGCTGAAGAAGTTTGCACCATCTCCACCGTTAACGCAAAGTCAGATTTGAAATAACCACTTCAAAGTCAACACCTCAGGATATAGGATCCATAGAGCCAAGTCTTGGTAAGGCTACACAAAACCTATTTAAAAAACTAAAAAAAAAAAAAAAAAAGGATAGCTCAGTGGTTTTAGCATTGGCCTGCTAAACCCAGCGTTGTGAGTTCAGTCCTAGAGGGGGCCATCTGGGGCGAAATCAGTACTTGGTCCTGCTAGTGACGGCAGGGAACTGGACTCGATGACCTTTCAGGGTCCCTGCCAGCTCTATGAGATAGATCTATCTCCATATATTAGTAACCATTTGTGCCATTAATACATAATTTATGTGGATAAATCCAGATTACGGCATTCAAGAAACACCATTTATAGACGAATGTCAGGTTTAGGAAGCTCACACCATAGTAAGCCACAGGTCAACAGGCTTCTCAATGACGGTGATTTCACTTATCCTTATTATATAACCTAATGCCACAGGCACCAGGACAGAAGTCAGATCAACTTCTGTGTCTGCAAAGCATCTCCTGGCCATTTTTCTGCAGCATACATTAACAGAAAAAAAGCAAACTTATCTAGAGATGCAGTTCAGTGTGTTTAGCTATCAACCAATATACATCATATAAAGAACACAGTCAAACAATAAGCTGAGTATGTTACTATGCTTAGAAACATCAAAACACTGCCCAATGATGATTTGAAAAAAAATCACTGTATTGAAGGCAGCATTTTCAGGATCAATGCAAAAATACAGTGGCCCCCTCAAAGTAATGTCTGATTATTTACAAGCAATGTATTAAGATATCCAGATATGGACAGGTTGGCTCATCCATAGCTACCCGCCTGAAAGCACTTGGAAAAGCTTTTATTTCAATACCTCTAACCTCACAAATAGGAATATAGGGACTATGGAGCAAAGGCTATTCATGGTTCTAACATTTCTGAATCAGAGGTGGGATGCATTTCATACATTGAGCAATTTTCATAGCCTGTGCAGTTTCAATAGGGAAGTGACAGCTACAAACCATGATTCTCCTGCTGTGAAATAAAATCATGTTATTCATTCTCCCAAAGCTTTGATCAAGGATGTTGTAGGGTAGAGTTCCTTGTTAATATTTTACAATATCTTATTGGATTTGCATGACTATGTCTTGGAAAACATCACTAGCGAGACAGTGTCTCCCCACTTCAGCTGAACTAGGTAAAGCAGAAACACCACATCCCCTGTCCAACTGAGACTGCAATAAGAGATATGTCTTCTGAGTCAGTCATCTTGAATCAGGTAATAGCACTCACAAGACTCCTTTGAGCATCAGTTAAGTGCCAACGGATTGGAACTAACAAATGCATAGGGAAGCATTCTGGTTTTAAAATGTCTGCTACAGCTGCACTGGGAGATCCAGGTTTGAGCTTAACCTTGGGCTCCTGAACATCAAGTTGATACATGCCGGGAACAAATGCACTGCTCACTTCTGAATGTCCTTGACCAGCCATCTTAAACTGGTGTCACAGGCCTGGTCTACACTACGAGTTTAGGTCGAGTTTAGCAGCGTTAAATCGAATTAAGCCTGGACACGTTCACACGACGA
Source organism: Trachemys scripta elegans (assembly GCF_013100865.1). Lineage (NCBI taxonomy): Eukaryota > Metazoa > Chordata > Testudines > Emydidae > Trachemys > Trachemys scripta. Next base: position 14,741,948 of record NC_048303.1, on the reverse strand, counting down.
AGCCCTTTCTTTTGACTTAAAGGGCCCTTTAAACCAGTTTCTTTACTCCACCTCCGACGAGGGGATTAGCGATACAATCGGCCTTAGCGGGTCGGAATTGGGATAGTGTGGATGGAATTCAACGTTATCGGCCTCTGGGAGCTATCCCACAGTGCTTCATTGTGACCGCTCTGGACAGCACTCTCAACTCAGATGCACTGACCAGGTAGACAGGAAAAGCCCTGCGAACATTTGAATTTCATTTCCTGTTTGCCCAGCGTGGAGAGCACAGGTGACCACGCAGAGCTCATCAGCACAGGTAACCATGATGGACTCCCAGGATCGCAAAAGAGCTCCATCATGGACCGAACGGGAGGTATGGGATCTGCTCGCCATATGGGGAGATGAATCAGTGCTAGCTGAACTCCGTAGCAGTAAACGAAATAGCAAAATATTAGAAAAGGTCTCCAAGGCCATGAAGGACAGAGGCCATAACAGGGACACACAGCAGTGCCGCGTGAAAATTAAGGAGCTAAGGCAAGCCTACCACAAAGCCAGAGAGGCAAACGGAAGGTCCGGGGCAGAGCCGCAAACATGCCGCTACTACGCGGAGCTGCATGCCATGCTAGGGGGTGCAGCCACCACTACCCCAACTGTGTGCTATGACTCCGTCACTGGAGAAACACACAGGGAAGCGGGTTCGGGGTATGAGGAAGATAAGGATGAAGATAATGTAGATAGCTCACAGCAGCAAGGAAGCGGAGAAACCGGTTTCCCCAACAGCCAGGATATGTTTATCACCCTGGACCTGGAGCCAGTAACCCCCGAACTCACCCAAGGCATGCTCCCAGACCCTGAGGGCACACAGGGGACCTCTGGTGAGTGTACCTTTGTAAATATTACACATGGTTTAAAAGTAAGCGTGTTTAATGATTAATGATTAATTTGCCCTGGCAATCGCGGCCAGTACAGCTACTGGAAAAGTCTGTTAATGTGTATGGGGATGGAGCGGAAATCCTCCAGGGACATCTCCAGAAAGCTCTCCTTCATGTACTCCCAAAGCCTTTGCAAAAGGTTTCTGGGGAGGCTGCCTTATCCCGTCTGCCATGGTAGGACACTTTACCACGCCAGGCCAGTAGCACGTAGTCTGGAATCATTGCATAACAAAGCATGGCAGTGTATGATCCCGGTGTTTGCTGGCATGCAGACAACATCCATTTCTTATCGCTCTTTGTTATCCTCAGGAGAGTGATATCATTCACGGTCACCTGGTTGAAATGGGGCAATTTTATTAAGGGGACATTCAGAGGTGTCCCTTCCTGCTCTGCTGAACAGAAATGTTCCCCGCTGTTAGCCACGCGGTGTGGGGGAGGGGTGAAGTGATCATCCCAGAGAATTGGGTGTGGGGTTGAGGGGGGTTAGTTGGGTTTGTGCTGCATGTTAACCAGGAAACCGCAGCCCCTCCTTTTACATTGCAAACCCATTTTAAATGGCCAACCCAACGAGTGCTTGGTATGGGAAATGAGGGCGCTACTGTTTGAAACCATTCCCACATGTTAAGAAGGTTATAAAAGCCAAAAGACTGTGGCTTACCATGGCTGCCTGCAAGCCGAATTCTGTTGCCTGGCACTGCGTGAGTGATCTCTCACACCAAACCGGCAGGCCCTCAATATAAGAGGAAAAATGCGACCTTGTAACGAAAGCACATGTGCTGTGTAATATGAACAGCAAAATTTAACGTGAAAGAGTGTACCCATTGTTCTCTAAAATGTGTCTTTTTTAACCACCTCTCCCTTCTCCTCCACCAGCTGCAAATGTTTCTCCTTCGCAGAGGCTAGTGAAGATTAGAAGGAGAAAACGGCGGACTCGGGATGACATGTTCACGGAGCTCCAGATGTCCTCCCACTCTGAAAGAGCACAGCAGAATGCGTGCATTCTGATGCGTGCATCAAACTGATATGCTCCAGCGTATGGTTGAGTGCAGGAAAGGCAGCAGGAGCAGAGACCACCGCTACAGCCCCTGTGTAATCAACAGCCCTCCTCCCCAAGTCCCATTGCCTCCTCACCCAGACGCCCAAGAACACAGTGAGGGGAGCCTCCATCCACCCAGTCACTCCACCCCAGATGATTGCCCGAGCATCAGAAGGCTGGCCTTCAATAAGAGTTAAAGTTTTAAACTGCAGTGTGTCCTTTTCCTTCCCTCCTCCCCCACCCATCCCAGGGTACCTTGGCAATTATCCCCCTAGTTGTGTGATGAATTAATAAAGAATGCATGAATGTGAAGTAACAATGACTTTATTGCCTCTGCAAGTGGTGCTCGAAGGGGGAGGGAAGAGTGGGGTGGTTGGTTTACAGGGAAGTAGAGTGAACTGGGTCAGGGGGTGGGGCGGAGGGTTCATCAAGGAGAAACAAACAGAAGTTTCACACCGTAGCCTGGCCAGTCACAAAACTCGTTTTCAAAGCTTCTCTGATGCGCACCTCGCCCTGCTGTGCTCTTCTAACCGCCCTGGTGTCTGGCTGCGCGTAATCAGCGGCCAGGCGATGTGCCTCAACCTCCCATCCCGCCATAAATGTCTCCCCCTTACTCTCACAGATATTGTGGAGCGCACAGCAAGCAGCAATAACAATGGGGATATTCTTTTCGCTGAGGTCTGAGCGCGTCAGTAAGCTGTGCCAGCGCGCTTTTAAACATCCAAATGCACATTCCACCACCATTCGGCACTTGCTCAGCCTGTAGTTGAACAGGTCCTGACTACTGTCCAGGCTGCCTGTTTACGGCTTCATGAGCCATGGCATTAAGGGGTAGGCTGGGTCCCCAAGGATAACTATAGGCATTTCAACATCCCCAACGGTTATTTTCTAGTCCGGGAAGAAAGTCTCTTCCTCCAGCTTTCGAAACAGAGCAGAGTTCCTGAAGACGCGAGCATCATGTACCTTTTCCGGCCATCCCACGTTGATGTTGGTGAAACGTCCCTTGTGATCCACCAGGGCTTGCAGCAGCATTGAAAAGTACCCCTTGCGGTTTATGTACTCAGTGGTTTGGTGCTCCAGTGCCAAGATAGGGATATGGGTTCTGTCTATCGCCCCACCACAGTTTGGGAATCCCATTGCAGCAAAGCCATCCACTATGGCCTGCACGTTTCCCAGAGTCACTACCCTTGATATCCCCAGGTCTTTGATTGCCCTGGCAACTTGGATCACAGCAGCCCCCACAATAGATTTGCCGACTCCAAATTGATTCCCGACTGACCGGTAGCTGTCTGGCGTTGCAAGCTTCCACAGGGCTATCGCCACTCGCTTCTCAACTGTAAGGGCTGCTCTCATCCTGGTATTCTGGCACTTCAGGGCAGGGGAAAGCAAGTCACAAAGTTCCATGAAAGAGCCCTTACGCATGCGAAAGTTTTGCAGCCACTGGGAATCGTCCCACACCTGCAGCACGATGCGGTCCCACCAGTCTGTGCTTGTTTCCCGGGCCCAGAATCGGCGTTCCACGGCATGAACCTGCCCCAGTAACACCATGATTTGCACATTGCTGGGGCCTGTGCCTTGTGAGAGATCTATGTCCATGTCAATTTCCTCATCACTCTCATCGCCTCCTCGGCTGGTCCGGGTTTCGCCTTGGCATGTCCTGGCTCTGCATATACTCCAGGACAATGCGCGTGGTGTTCATAGTGCTCATAATTGCCGCGGTGATCTGAGCGGGCTCCATGATCCCAGTGCTATGGCGTCTGGTCTGAAAAAAGGCACGAAACTAGTATCTGACGGACGGAGGGAGGGAGGGAGGGAGGGGTGAGTGACGACATGGCATACAGGTACAGGGAATTAAAATCAACAAAGGTGGCTGTGCATCAGGGAGAAACACAAACAACTGTCACACAGAATGCCCCCCCCAAAGATTGAACTCAAAACCCTGGGTTTAGCAGGCCGTTGATTTCACAGAGGGAGGGGGAAGCAAATGAATACAGAACAAATCTATTTTTTACATCTTAAGCTGGCAGAGGATGTTGCAGCATGACTGATAGCCCTCAGCATCTTCTGGGTGCTTGGCAGAAAATACTGGGCGCTTGGCAGAAAATAGCATACTATGACTGATAGCCATCATCATCGAGACTGCCCAGGTGCCCATGATTGACAGCCACTGCAGTACGATGATGACAGATATCAGTCGTAATATGCCATCTTCTACCAAAAGGCAAGAGGCTGCTGCTGTGTGCAATGCAGCCCCATATCTGCCAGCCCCACGTCTGCCAGCACCCAGATCGCCGATGAAGGCTACCAGTCATACTGCACCGTCTACTGCCAAAAGGCAATTAGCTGCTACTGTGTAGCAATGCAGTACCATGTCTGCCGGCACTCAGAGGACATATAGTAACGGTGAGCTGAGCTGAGCTGAGCGGGCTCCATGCTTGGCATGGTATGTCGTCTGCACAGGTAACCCAGGTAAAAAGGCGCAAATCGATTGTCTGCCATTGCTCTGATGGAGGGGGAGGTGCCTGACGACATGTACCCAGAACCCCCCGCGACACTGTTTTGCATCATTCAGGCATTGAGATCTCAACCCAGAATTCCAATGGGCGGCGGAGACTGCAGGAACTGTGGGATAGCTACCCACAATGCAACGCTCCAGAAGTCGACGCTAGCCTCAGTACTGTGGACGCGGTCCGCCGACTTAATGCACTTAGAGCATTTTATGTGGGGACACACACAATCGGCTGTATACAACCGATTTCTATAAAACCGGCTTCTATAAATTCGACCTAATTTCGTAGTGTAGACATACCCACAGTCTGGAGGGAGAAGAACAGTCTTCACTGCTGTGTGGATTGGGTTCCAATACGCAGCAAAACCATTTCCACCTGATAGAAGATGAGGAAGGGAATAGGAAAAAGCTGCATTTCAAAATAAGTGGCTACTGTAAATCTCTTAAATATGAGACAAAATTTCCTGAGGAGATGAGAGACAACCCCTCTTGATATATTCCTTGCCTAGCACCTGAGCTAAGCTTCTGCATAAATGTGAATCAAAGAGCAACAATAATGCAACAGGAGAATAATATATTGGTTGCAAAGTAATAACAAGGTAAATGGGACAAACAAGGTAAATGGGACAATTACCACTAGAGATTGCATAGCTCCACTACTCTACACAACTCAAGCACATACAGCCACAAACATGGTGACTTCCTGTGATGGTGCCCACTCACCTCTCGTGAATGAACCGTCAGGTGGGTGCAAATCTGCACTCTCTCTCTTTTTTCACTGGGTCCCCTGTCAGCTGTTAACCTCGTCAGGTGGGTCTTCAGTGGCTGAGCCCTCCGGCTATGTCACACATGCAAACGCATGAATAAACCTTTTCTGGGGTTGCCCCACACAAATCCTGCAGGGGTTAACTTCACCCTATGAGCCACGCTCTCCTCAGACCTGCTGGGCATGCGCCACCTGGAAACCAGGTATAAAAGGAATCTGGGCTCAGTTGGGGCTGACCACCAAGGAGGGAGGATGTACATTGCAGGCTCCAGCCTGGGAGCTGCTGAAGCCCCAGAATGCAGAAACCAGAGGTGCTGAGACCCAGGCAGAAGCCCATGGAGGGTTGGGGAGCTGCTGGGAGCTGCACAGGCCAAGGAGCCCAGAGACCCTGGAGATGCCTGAACCACTGTATCAGGGACAGGGTAGGAAGTAGCCCTGGGGAACTAGTCATTGTGCTGGGTGGCGTCAGTGTGTTTTGGTTGGATTCCTGTTGACTCAGAGGCAAGCACACTTGCCACTGCCTTTGAAATGGTTGGCCCTCTCTAGGGTCCTCAGCCCCATCCTTGAACCCTTAAAATTCTAGCCCCTTTCTTGGGCTTCTAAACACCACTTGTCCCCTTCTCAGGGCTTTGGCCACTCTGCCAGTGGGGGGACCCAGGTCCACCCACTACTCCAGGTTCTGACCCAGGAACCCTACAAATAGCAGCCATGTGCTGCTTCCTTTAATACTTGCTACTGCTATTCCATGGGCCACTTCCCACATAGCCCCTTCCTCTTCACCCTTATCTCAAAGCTGAAGTTCCTCCTAATGGAATGCCAGTGTCACCAGAACCCATCTTGTGGTTCTCCCTTGAGTTCCATCTATGAGCACCTTCCTTGTTCCGCTGGTCCCTGCCAGGAACTGCTTAGGCCCTGCAGCTCCTTTTAACTGGGCCTGCTGTGCTCTGATTGGCTGCTTTCTTGCAGCCCTTCTAGGCAGATCTGAAGAACCCACCTTTACTGCTCCTTTTCTGGGGTGGGGCAAGGCCCCCAGAAGAGGGCCTCAAAGGGTCTGATACACCCCATAACATTTCCCCAGTCTGTGATTAACATGAACAATCACTGCCTCCAACAATGTGTGTGTGTTACTGTGTAGATGAGCCCCTACAGATAACTCACAAATTGATTTGGACCCAGATGAGCAAAGATATCATGCTGCCTTATGATTTTTTTCTAGATAAGCTGAAAAAATCCTACATTTTCCCCTCAGCAATTTCTTCTACTATCATTAAACGTGTGAAGGTCACACTTCTAACACAGTGTGCTGAGCATCTGTCAATTCAGTGAGCTAACCATTCTTATTTTGCATATCTGGATATACAAGTGTATATAAAGATACTGCCCCTAATGAGTCAGAGGCTGGCTAAAAATAAAACACTCTATATGCCTCCTTTAGCATAGAAGCTAAAGCAATGGGGCGGGGGGGAAATGTGGCACACCTGGGGGAGGAGGCAGGGCTTTGGATTTGGGGCGGAGGTGGAGTTGGGGCAGGGCAGGGAGGCACGAAAAAAAGGGGGGGAGCAGCCAAAATTTTTTTTGCTTGGGGTGGCAAAAATTTAATCAACATGATGTAGTCAGATCCTTGTCAACACAATGAATGTATTCAATAAAATCATCTCTTTCAGCAAAATCATGGTAATATCTCTATAGCCAGAATGCATTTAGAGGGCTACATTCATAGGCCTCCCTTTATTTTCCAGGAATGACAAGTCAGCCTGGAGAGGGCTGCAGTAGTACAAGTTGCCCATGAGTGACCTCAGCTCCAATGGGGCAACAAGATATAGACAGCACAGCCCCCAAAATAGGTGGTGCTGGCAGGGGAGAGGGCATGGTTTGGGTACTTGGGGGACTGAATGATTCTGCTGCCCTCCCTGGTAGAAACCCTGAAACTGGTGTAAATACCATCTACCCTGCCCTAAAGCCGAATCTTTCTACATGTGAAGCAGGTCCTTCTAGCACAGGGGATTGCAGTTTGTACCATTGACTGAGAGAAATTAGCCATAATTTCAGGATAGATATCTTGAAGGGTGCTGAACATCAGGTTCAGAATAGTTTTACCATACATTCTGTTGTGGCATATTCCTTGTTCCACATCCAATACCTAATACGTTATCTTTTCTCTAAGTGTGTAGCCTTGATTTAATTGAACACAGAACAAATGACAATGAGAAAGCCATACCACGGATGTTTTTAGAATAATAATTCACAGTCACATCTGTCAGTCTCTTTTCCCTGTTTCATACTGCAAACTTCTGTGTAGTTCTTCTACAACGTCTCTAAAATCCACCTTTTCCTCTCCTGTCCTCTGCTTACATCCCATGTCTTGCCTTCAGGATAACTGCAATCTTCTCATCTCTGGCTTCCCATATCATTTCCTTTCTGTCTATCCACATTCCCATTGTTAAAACCTTCCTGGCCTGCTGGTGGGTCCATATAATTCTCCTCCTTCTCAAATCTCTTACCACCTTCTGCATCAATGGGGGATTAGATTATTAGAAACATAGATAGCTGGGTTTGTGGTGACCGGGAAAATTGCATGGTGAATTGCCTGCCGGGTGCGAAAGTTGCAGCCCTCTTAAGACATCTAGACAGGCTTATGTGCAGTGTTAGGGAGGAGCAAGCAGTCGTCGTACCTGTAGGTACCAGTGACATAGGGAACGATAGGAGACAGGTGCTGGAGGCTAAATTTAGGCTGCTAGGTAAGAGATTAAAGTCCAGAACCTTCATGATAGCATTCTCTGAAATGCTTCCAGCTCCATGAGGAGGGCCTGTTAAATAACCAGAACTGCAGGGTCTCAATGCATGGATGAGACAATGGTGTAGGGAGGAAGGTTTTAGGTTTATTGGAAACTGGGAAACCTTTTGGGAAAGGAGGAGATTACAGGAAGGATGGGCTCCACCTAAACCAAAACTGAACCCGATTGCGAGCATGTGAAATTAAAAAGGTCGTAGATGAGTTTTTAAACTAAGGACTAAGTGAAAACCAACAGGTGTGGAGGAGCACGTAGTTCAGATAGAGACATTCCTTAGAGCAGGATCTATTAACAGATCCTCTATATCCTAGTAAAGAGGAGAGTATAGAAGTTGATAAAGTACAGTAGGAATGGAAGAGAAACAGTCACATGGAAAAAAAGCCCCATTCAGTTACATCACATGAAGGCACACAACTAAATTTTGACAAATGTTGTAGGTGCTTATATATAAATGCAAAAACGCTAAATTCTAAGACAAGTGAACTTGAGTGCCTTTTTTTTCCTATCTTCTAACCAGGGCCGGCTCCAGCTTTTTTGCCGCCCCAAGCGACAAAGCGAGGGAAAAAAAAGATAAAGCTGTGATCGGCGGCACTTCGGCGGCAGCTCTACCGTGCCGCTTCATTCTTCAGCAGCAATTCAGTGGCGGGTCCTTCGCGCCGAGAGGGACTGAGGGACCCGCCGCCAAATTGCCGCCGAAGACCCGGACGTGCTGCCCCTTTCTATTGGCCGCTCCAAGCACCTGCTTCCTGTGCTGGTGCCTGGAGCCGGCCCTGCTTCTAACCATTTACTGATCCTCTTATCCCATGACTTCTTAGTTTGCTTAAGACCCTTGGGGAGGGACCTTGTCAAAGTCTTTCCGAAAATCTAAGTACACTGGATCCACTGGATCCCCCTTGTCCATGTTTGTTGATCCCCTCAAAGAATTCTAATAGATTGAGGCATGATTTCCCTTTACAATAGCCATGTTGATTCTTTTCCAAACATATTGTGTCCATCTATGTATCTAGTAATTCTGTTCTTTACTATAGTTTTAACCAATTTGTGTGGTACAGAAGTGAAGCTTACTAGCCTGTAACTGCAGAAGGAGCAACTCAGCTATATTCACCTCTCGGACCAGATCATGTGTGCCACTTAAGACTAAATTAAGAATTTCCTCTCCCCTTGTGGGTTCCAGGACTAGCTGCTCCAAGAAGTCATTAATGGTGTCTAGAAATTTTATCTCTGCGTCCCATTCTGAGGTGACATGTACTCGGTCAATAAGGGGATAGTTGAAGTCCCCCATTTTTACTGAGTTTTCTATTTTTGTAGCCTCTCTAATCTCCCTGAGCATTTTGCAATCACTGTCACCATCCTGGTCAGGTGATCTGTAGATATTCCCACTGCTATACTCTTATTATTCAAGCGTGGAATTTCTATCCATAGAAAAAAGAACGAGGAGTACTTGTGGCACCTTAGAAATTAACAAATTTATTTGAGCATAAGCTTTCATGGGCTAAAACCCACTTCATCGGATGCATGCAGTGGAAAATACAGTAGGAAGATATATATACACAGAGAACATGAAAAAATGGGTGTTGCCATGCCAACTCTAATGAGACTAATCAATTAAGGTGGGCTATTATCAGCAGGAGAAAAAAAACTTTTGTAGTGATAATCAGGATGGCCCATTTCCACCAGTTGACAAGAAGGTGTGAGTAACAGTAGGGGGAAAAATTAGCCTGGGGAAATAGTTTTGACTTTGTGTAATGACCCATCCACTCCCGGTCTTTATTCCAGCCTAATTTAATGGTGTCCAGTTTGCAAGTTAATTCCAATTCTGCAGTTTCTCATTGGAGTCTGTTTTTGAAGTTTTTTTGGTTGAAGAATTGAGACTTTTAGGTCTGTAATTGAGTGACCAGGGAGGTTGAAGTGTTCTCCGAATCTTTTTTAAATGTTATAATTCTTGATGTCTGATTTGTGTCCATTTTTTCTTTTGTGGAGAGACTGTCCAGTTTGGCCAATGTACATGGCAGAGGGGCATTGCTGGCACATGATGGCATATATGACATTGGTTAGTCACGTTAGAGTTGGTATGGCAACACCCATTTTTTCATGTTCTCTGTGTGTATATATATCTTCTTACTGTATTTTCCATTGCATGCATCCGATGAAGTGAGTTTTAGCCCACGAAAGCTTATGGCCAAATAAATTTGTTAGTCTCTAAGGTGCCACAAGTACTCCTCATTCTTTTTGCTGATACAGACTAACACGGCTACCATTCTGAAATCTATCCATAGAGTCTATGGTACAGTTTGATTCATTTAGGATTTTAACTATATTTGTCTCTATGCTTATCTCATTCTTTTGAGACCAAACACTCAAAAAATAAAACATATCTAGTGTCACCCCCTCCCTTCCTTTTCTCTACCAGCACGACCTAATCTGTCATTCCTATATATTTTATAATCTGGTCTTACCATGTCCCATTGATTAGGGGTTTGGAACAGCTTGCATATGAAGAGAGATTTAAAAGACATGGACTGGTCAGCTTGGAAAAGAGACCATTAAGGGGGAATGACTTTCTATAAAAACATGAATGATGTGGAGACAAAGTTTTATTTACCTCTTCACATAAACACAAGACCCAGGAGTCACCCAATTAAATAAATAAGCAGCAGATTTAAAACAGACATAAGGAAGTGCATTGTGTGAAGAAGGACTCCTTATGTTTATCAACCTCTGGAAATTGAATACAAATGCAAGAAATAGGATGGTCAAATTATAACTGGTCTCAAAAGAATGAGATAAGTTCATGGAGGACGGGTCCATCAATAGCTATTAACGAAGATGCTCAAGAATGCTACCCCATGGGCTGGTCATCTCTAAATCTGTGACTGACAAATGCTGGGACTCAATGACAGCGGATCGATCACCCAGTAATTGCCTTGTTCTGTTCATTCCCTCTGAAGCATTGGCACCAGCTACTATGAGAGACAGGATCCTGGTCTAGATGGACCTTTGGTCTGACCCAGTATGGCCACTCTTATGTTCTCCTAATACTCTTCTCCAATGAGAAATAAGCAAAGACAACACATTCAGGAAAATAGCTATGTTGAGTCATTTCCAAAGGATCATATTTGGCTCAAAGTGACTACATAAGAGGCTGCACACCATGTATTGACTTATGGCAAAGAGCTTAGAGATTCCTTTCCTTGTAAGCTTTCTCCTACACCCTTACGTTAGATTGTTATCTGACTAACTTCAGCTCATTTAGTTCCCCACTAGCAGTGCAAGCTATGCCTGTGTGAAATAACTGACAGATATAGCTAAATTTTTTGTCTTTTACAATCAATAGAAACAATTGTATAGAAAAACACACAACCGCATTTTAAGGACGGGGGGAAAAGGGGAAAAAAATCCCGAGTTACACGTATAAAACTTAGATGTTTGGTCTTTCATCTTCATTTCCCTCTTAGTGAAGAATTCAACAATACAGCAGTTAAGAGATTGCTTTTGCTAGGAATTTATTCCAGCAAGCCTCTTTTCCTGGCAATTTAGGAGTTGACGAGGCATTTAGACATAAAACTATTATGATCTATACCTTTCACATTGATCAAGCGGTGTGCATTACTAGCTGTCCAAATATCCCTGGGGAATTATAGTTTTATATTAATATCTGAATACATCTCTAATGGTGGAGTCAGTTAGGATGAATAATCTGAAATATTCAGAAGTCACTCTCTATCACAGATGTTTTATGGCATAATGAGACCTCAGCAATACCTTATTAAAGATGCTAGTAAATCAACATTATTGAAAGCATTGTGCAAACTTGAGTTATTTTCCGAATTGTCATGATGATAAGAGCTTCCATTAGCCAATGTTTAAGAAGACATGTGACAAGGCACAATAGATGAGGGTAATGCCATGTTAATGTTGTATGCAGTAATTTGAGACATTGCTGTGGTTGCATCCAAATCTGCTGGATGGTGCAAGGAAATGAAATGCAGAGCAAGCCTGGCTTTTCCAGGCTTGGGCAACAGAGATTTTTGGAAAGTGGAATTTGGGGGTGATTTTTAGTTATAAACGGACACAATACACAATGAATTTCACCTTTGTGCAGAAGATCTACAAATAGCTCCATTTAATGCCCAAGGCCTATGCGCCACATAAGCTCCAGAAAGTTCTAACTGCTGGTGACTCACCTACCTATGTGAGATGTAACATGATCCTAGGTAGCTGGAGGCTAAATGGACATGGATCTTTATCTCAGAGGCCTTTGTACTGACATCAGTACCATGCACAATATGGCCAAATTCTGTAGTCCCTACTTTGGTTTCAATAGGAATTTTGCATATAATTAAAAGTCTAAGCAAGATCTATGGGTCTTGGCCCATAGAGTGTAGCCCTAACACTCTTCTCTTCCCCTCCATTGCAAAGCTAATGTATAGTTACAAGGCACGCTGTACATAAATTTTGTACCAATAAGATTCTAAAATATCTATTTCATGCTGTTTTAAATTAAGCGATTTTTTTTTGTACAACTATTTTAATTGTTAAAAAAAATCTACTTGCAGGTTAAATATATATAAAGAAAAATCCTGTTTTCTTAGCAACAATATAAATACAGACCTGAATCTCTGGCATCATCTAATAGATATATAGGAAAGCATTGATTAAACAGTTTTTATACTGAGTTCGGTGCCCATACCTCTATCTAGTCATCTATTCCACAGTCATCACCATGGTAGCAGAATGCCAATGGGCCAATGGGCCAAAGGGGGAAAACTCCATGCACCCTGTAGTTAGTATACAGCATGCAGTACACCCTGGTATAGTGGAAAGTTATTGCCATCACCCTGTCAAGTAGCTGTGAGAAGAAAATGAAGAGCATTTAAGAACACTATTGATTGGTGCTTGAAGCAGTCTGGTTCAAGCACTGCATGCTTTTGTTTATTGTGTTTTGTAAAAGATTGGCTGGAGACTTCCCGTAGCAGGTTGCAGAATTGCATAAAGGAAAGTGGCATGCAATACATGTCTGCTAAAAAGGATAACTGCTATTAAAGGCATTACAAATTATGATCTAATACAATATTGACTTGTTGCTTATTCTAATACTTGTACCCAAATGTGTAGGTGATAGGATCCATACATGTATTTGAATCTCAGGACAGACTTAAGGCAGGACTCGAACTGATATGCAGTTTGCTTCACGTCACTCTGTATTGTCTTTCTCAAGCCATAAAGATCCTTTCTCTTGGGTCAATAGAGTTGTTTAGGGTACCTTATCCCCACTGGACATATGGAGAAACCTAGGAATAGCATTTAAGTGACTTCGCCAATGACAGAGATGGTGTCTATGCTGTAATATAGGGTTGACACACAGGAGTGCAGGTGTCAGGGCTATATCCCCACTTTGAACTTTAGGGTACAAATGTAGGGGCCTGCATGAAAACTTCTAAGCTTAACTACCAGCTTAGCTCTGATCCGCTGCCACCATCCCAATGGATTCCCTCCCTGGGAAGCCTTGAGAGACCTTCACCAATTCCCTGGTGAATACAGATCCAAACCCCTTGGATCTTAAAACAAGGAGAAATTAATCATTCCCCTCCTTCCTCCCACCAACTCCTGGTGAATACAGTTCCAACCCCCCTGGGATCTTAAAACAAGGAGAAATTAACCATTCCCCCTCCTTCCTCCCACCAACTCCTGGTGAATACAGATCCAACTCCCTTGGATCTAAAACAAGGAAAAATCAATCAGGTTCTTAAAAAGAAGGCTTTTAATTAAAGAAAAAGGTAAAAATCATCTCTGTAAAATCAGTATGGAAATTAACCTTACAGGGTAATCAAACTTAAAGAGCTCAGAGGACTCCCCTCTAGTCTTAGGTTCAAAGTACAGCAAACAAAGATAAACACTCTAGTAAAAGGTACATTTACAAGTTGAGAAAACAAAGGCAAACTAAGACGCCTTGCCTGGCTTTTTACTTACAAGTTTGAAATATGAAAGACTTGTTTAGAAAGATGTGGAGAACCTGGATTGATGTCTGGTCCCTCTCAGTCCCAAGAGCGAACGAACTCCCAAACAAAGAGCACAAACAAAAGCCTTCCCCCCCGCAAGATTTGAAAGTATCTTGTCCCCTTATTGGTCCTTTGGGTCAGCTGCCAGCCAGGTTACCTGAGCTTCTTAACCCTTTACAGGGAAAAGGATTTTGGAGTCTCTGGCCAGGAGGGATTTTATAGTACTGTACACAGGACAGCTGTTATCCTTCCCTTTACAGTTATGACAGCAGGTAAGAGGCTGTAAACTTTATTGCTTTGCCCAGAGAAACAGGGTGGGAGAGATTTGCAGAACATCCCATGACAGAGTTCAGTATTCGGTGCCTAAGTCTCTGGTGTTAGATTGTCTGTTCCTCCCTCACAAGGGGCATTGCTTTTGAAGTGCTACATAACTGATCAATTTAATTATTTTAAACTTTTAGCACAATAGCTTTACTCTTCTCCTTCTCAAGGCCACTTATCAGAAACCTCAGCTCCTACAGTGTGAAATCACTGGTCTGTACTTGGCCATTAACTTTTCCTTCATTCCCATCAAAGGAGGAATATTGATTCATTTATTGGGGTCTAGGAAAACGTTTGTATTACATTTACCATTCTTTGTAACCGATCTAGTGCCTGATTCCCTATAGCCAAAAATTACAACTGTCCCACTAGTGAAAAGCCCACGAGGGTCTTTGGTGGACTGGGTGGCCTAGTGATTAGCACCCACCCAGTCATGGGGGCAGTGGGTAGGCCCACCCACTTCACCAGGCTCCAACCCTGGGCCATAGGAGGATGAGCAGTATTTGGCCTCTGGGGGACCCTCTGGGATACCCTTCCTGGGTCACTTCCTACTACTGCTTCACTCCCTCAGCGTCCAGTCCCAGATAAGGGTGAAAAAGAAACCAAACCATCAGCCCCAACTGGGCTTAGCATATAGTTCTGTTCCCTCAGGAAGGCTTCTCCAGCCCCTTTTGGCAGGAGCCTTCAGAATAGCTCTGTATTCCTCCCCCAGCCTCCTCATTCTGAGCGAGGTTGCTCCCTTTTAAACTCTGTCTCCAGTTGGAGCATGCTCTGCAGGGCTGGATGGGCTCAGTATTGCCTTTTAACCCCTTCCAGCCCAGTGTTGGGTTTGTATACCCCATCACAAGGTTATTTACTTCATCATTCTTAGCCTGACTATCCAGGGCTTTAGAACAAGAGCAGAAGAGATTAATACCAATTTTGTATAATATGTCGCTGGATGTGTCTGTAGAACAAGAGTTACATTCTCTTCTGACCCAGTGTTTCCTATTTGCACCCCCTACATGTTTGAAGACCCTGATTGACAGAAGCATTTTTGACACTATAAATAGTGGAAAGCATCTGTTTGACTGCCCAACTAGCCCCTTTCAAAACCTGTTGGCGTGCTCCTAAAACAAACAGATCCTGGATTAAATTGCTCCTTTTCAAGTTGTGGATAGGACTCCATACAAATCACACTCTGCCTGAGCTGCCTCTTCCGGGAAAGCGGCAAACAGAAGAGCATACATTGTCAGTGCTCTTTCAAGTCTTGGATTGCCTGGCTTGAGACCATATATTCCCTTGGCATCGATCTGACAAAGTGCTGTAGCGTGAGTGCTATTAATTTCTCATACTATGTTCTCTCTCATTTGTTCCCAAAATAAAGTTCCATCCGAGCCTGTCCCTTCTCCCCCCACACACACTTTCCTCTAAGTGTACTCCTTTCCCCACCCCATCCTTCCCTGCATTGTGAAATAAAAATTAGAAATGAACACTTTGCCTAATGAGTACAGAAATAAGCACTGGTGGGCCGAAAGCTAGATTGGTAGATAATATAGTAAACATACACAATAAGCAACCTTTCATATATGAACTGTGATCTGCAATAGATAAACCAGTTTGTGTAAAAGCTATTTGTTATTGTGCAATATAATCAAATTATTTTAAACTTTATTGAGGCAGTAGGTGTTCTATTGTAAACTGTTACACCGTAGAACAGAGGTTCTCAAACGGTGGTCCGTGGACCACCAGTGGTCTGCAAGCTCCATTCAGGTGGTATGTGGATAGCTCCCTCTAAGGTGCACGCCCGGGCAGCTGCATACCAGAGAATGAACAGCCACGCACCTAATTAGTGGAGCCGCGCAGGCATGGCTCCACTAATTAGATGCCTGGACCCTGGAGAAGACGCCCATGTGAGGTGGTGGCCTTGGGGGGAATAAGGGGGTAGGTGGGAGGGGGAAGTGGGGTGAGAAGAGGGGGTGGGGGGAATTTGGGATGTGCGGGGCTGCGGCAGCCAGAGAAAGAAGCAAATTTCCCCAGCTCCAGGGCTACGGCTGCTGGGAAGAGACGACCCTCCTTCCCCGCCTCAGCTCTGTGGTGGGGGAGAGACTGTTATGCTTATACAAAGCGCACCCGATCTTTTATAGGGGAGAAGGCAACACACCACATTTATTGAAGATACAACAATTAGCATATGCTTTTCAGTCACACATACACACACCATGCACACTGTCCCACCTGTCGATGTTATAGTTACCAGTCCAGTTCAACCTAATGGCCAGCTAAGGCTGCGTCCTCACTACGGGAGGGAGAGGGGGGGAGGGTGTCAATTTAAGATACGCAAATTCAGCTATGCAAATAGCGTAGCTGAATTCGACGTATTCGAGCTGACTTACCCCGCTGTGAGGACGGCGGCAAATCGACCTCCGCGGCTCCCCTGTCGACGGCACTTACTCCTACCTGCGCTGGTGGAGTACAAGCGTCGATTCGGGGATCGATTGTCGCGTCCCAACGAGACGCGATAATTCGATCCACGAGAGATCGATTTCTACCCGCCGATTCAGGTGGTTAGTGAAGACGTAGCCTAAGTTGATCACCGGTAGGGAGGAGCTGGGTTCTGTCGCTCGTGACACGATGCTACGGAGAAGTCTTGGCAGGATGAACCCAAAGTTTCATGGCAAGGCACCCTGTTTATCTAGTGATTTTCCTTCATTGGGAGCAATGAGTTTTGCTCTGTCATGCTGTAATCAATTGTTGTTTGAGGAGTGTTTGTTTTCTTAAATTGTCCTTCTCATTCTTTATCACAGCTATCTCATCCCCATTAATAGGTGCCTGTCTCATCTTTAGAGTCGTCAATCTGCCCTCCTCTGACATTTCAATAGGAGCGTGTTGCAGCCTCCTGGCGCCCTTGCGTCTGTCTCTGGTTCCTCCCTCGTACATCTGGTTCAGCGATGGCCTTCACACTTATCTCTTAACATACAGTCCTCGTTCACACACAAAACAGATTTAATTTACACAGAACGTTTTGAACAGGAACATCAAATTGACATGCAAAAGAAAGACAATCATTCCATTCTTTTACTTATTTTAAAATGCTAAACCTACATTAGTGACCCTCACAGATCTGTCACTGCCTTGAAATCAGTCCAGACAAAGATTCTGGCTCATGTATCTCTACCAATGGCCCATTAGGCCATTCCTTTGTTAATTATTCAAAAAGGGTGGCTGGAAGGATATGATCAAATCGTACACCAGTACATTTAATGCTACATTGTTATTCTTTATCCTTCATTCTAAATAATATTAATACAAACATAAAATCCTACTACTACACGACACCCCCACTCCCCCGTCCTTCTCATCCCCAGCTCAGGGGCTGCTGTGGCAGGGGAGAGAGGGCACATCCATTGCATTAGAAAGGAAAGAATATTGATATTAAAATATGAGTTGTGTGCTTTTATTTGTAGAACAAAAAAACATTTTTTTATATATATAGCGCTTTTATCCAAAGTGTTTTACAATACTTAGCTAACGGTACAGACAACATTTGGAAAGATCATTAAGTGGTCCGTCGAGACCCTCAGCAATTTAAGTGGTCCGCAGAAAAAAAAGTTTGAGAACCACTGCCGTAGATAGCTTCTCCAGCTTTATTAATTATATAGAGGGGATTAGGAGTTAGATGAGGAATTTGTTCCATTTTGTCCACGATAGTCCGTGTTATTCCAGATCTGATTACTGTATGATATATTTCCACAGAAGAATGAATGCTGAGGAAGCAATAATAAATAAATTATAAAACACCTTTCATCCCAGAGACCCCTGAGTCTTTTAGAAATTTTTTTTTTCCAGGAGTACAGGCTTCACTTCAGATACCAGTGCAATGTAGCCACCTCTGGGATTAAACCTAGCAGGTGTTTAACAGTGCGTGGCAACACTGCACAGCTGTTTACTGCAGAATGTAAAAAATGTACCTAATTGAATTTCAAGGTAGGCAGAAGCTAATTAGTCAAATTAGATACCAGACTTAACACCCCTATTCTGAGATGTGTGATAGGACATATAGGTCTATATTGCCCCCACTGTGTTAGTGGGGCTCCCGCTAGAATGCTAACAAGAGCTATGTTGCTGTGGCAGCTCTGGCTGGATCTTGTGCTGTGAAGCCTGGGGGGGTGAGGAAAGGCCTTGAAAGCACAAGGTGCAGCTGAACCGCAAAGTCAAAGCAACGTCTACACAGATATTTTTTGCACATTAGCATGAGCCCCGCTACCACACAAGTCTGTGGACCTGGGCTGGGAGGCTTCCAGATGCAGTGTAGACATACCCTCAATGGCCTCCAGTGGTTGTGACGTTGGTTTTATATCCCAGCTGACAGATCCTCCAGTAGCAGAGTGACTTTTTAGACCACACTCGGACGTTGCTACCACCTGCCAAATCACCAATACCACTTCCTTAATCACCCTGCTTCATCTGTGTGATTTGACAAGATCACAGCCCGTGCTGCTAAAGCTTTAGTCTGAATCTGAACTTATCCACACCGTCAGATGTCACTGAGGGCACAAGCAAGGTTCCCGCCATCCCTGTCTACCATGCTGTTTGCTGGAATGGTATTTGGTTGTGTTTCTATAACTTATTTTTTTTAGTTTGTTGGCCTATCACTCAACCCTCAAGGTGGAGGACCAGTGGACTGCTCTTCATCTGGTCCCTGTTCTTTGACCTGTCTGGCTTGGGTGGCACTATCAAGAGTTAAAACTCCTGCCAGCATAGCTCTCAGGGTCATTTGGAACACAAACCACACCCCTTTTATTAACCTGATCATTATACAAGGAATATAGAGGAATACGCTGGGTTGGCTATTGGGGGAGAAAAAGGGTCTGGGGGTGGAAGCCTATGTCCTTTTTGTAGAACATATTTATTCTTTTTAATACCAACCACTAATTCAGGAAAAAGAGAAGGACTCAGAGAGACTGGAGTGAAGTGACAGACAGATTTCACACAGCACTGATTTACTTCAAAAGCATCCAAATATAGACTCTTGCCAGCCTTGTCATTCTTAGCCAACAATGGCTCTGGTTTTTTTACCCTTCAGTCACTTTAACTGCTTCATCAGAGGTGTTGGCTTTCCTGTTTTCAAGTTTCTATCAACAAATTTAGTAGAACTGAGGAAAACTGTTCAAAGCTTAGGAGCCCAAGTTTAATCATAGTCAGCCACTGGGGAGTTATGGGGGGGAAGAGGGGCATGTATGTGTATGCAAACACACACATGCCTGACCTAGAGAACCAGGACATTTCCAAACACTTGTCAAAGAACTGGTTCCATTTTTTGAAGCTGGGAAGATTAGAAAATCTAGGTACAATATTGCAACACCCTGCAGGGTGTTTCAGCAAGCCTTCTGGGACACCAAAACCCTCCAGATTCGTATGTGTTAAATGTACCATAAGCTCAGAGGAGAAGAAGGTAGGACCTTTCAAACACTAGGGCCTATGCTATAGTCCTTGTGAGTTCTCATTAAACACTCATGAATACATCTAATAATAAAGTAGCAGCCTTTACAAGGTCTGGTAGAAAATAAAAGGGTGCAGGTACCCTACGCATAAAAACTAAATCAGTCAAGTTCTAGAAGGTACAGAATAATTGCTAACCTAGGCCCTACAGGACAGTACAATAGAAGATGTCAAGGTTAGCCTTGTCTCTCAGGGCTTCTGTAAGTCATACCCTTCTCTTGTGCAGAGATAAAGTACTAAGCATTTGGTCTAATATTCCTGGGATTGGATTCTCCTCCTCAGTGGGCTCTGCCATCAACTTGATGGTATATGAAAGGTGGGTTTCAAAATACTATATCATGCTGCCTGCTTCCCCTTTGTCCATCCACTTTCTGCTTCAAAAATGCAAGCAACTTTTTCAGGTGTGAGCTCGCTCATGGTAAGAGGCCATGTATTAAAATGTTACCCAATGTTAGGAACCAAACCTTTATTCACTTCAGTAGTCAGTCACTGCTCCGAGATCCATCCCCTGTCATCCAGTCCCAGCTATTGGCAGGGAGAGACTTAGGGACACTGACCATCTTGACCTCTTTTTCTGTGTGCCCAACTTGTGCGCTGGGGTCTGATTTGCAGAGGAGCTGAGTACTCATAACTGCACCTGAAACAAAAGATCTGTGATTTGAACATATCAAGTGCTATGATTCTAGGTACCCTTAAAAATTAGGTTCTAGTTATCTCAAATTGGACATGCAAAATTAGTGCCCACTTTTTACCTTAATCTTTCAGTCCCACAGCTACTCATCTGTAAAATAGGGATAATACTGGCCCCACACCTCACCTGGGCATTGTAGCAGATAAATTCATATTTGTGAAGTACTTGCATTCTACAGTGATGAGTGCCACGGAAAATCCCACAAGGAAATTAAAAATTCTCTATTCAGACAGCAGGCTATCTTATTGCTCATATTTCCTAACTTTTGAGTACTTGACTTACAACCTTAATAACATTCTTTTAATAAAGTTGTGTATGTGTGTTAATACATTGTGCTGCTTCAAGGTCCCCTGATCCTTAATCCTTTATTTAAATATGGAAGAAAATACCTTAGCGACTCTACAGCTCAATCCTGCAGGGTACTGAGCATCTCCTGGAGGTTCTGAGCACCTTCAAATCCCAGTGAAGGAAACAAAAGTGGAAGGCACTCAGCGTCTTGCAGGATCAAGCCCCTGGTACTTAATGCTTCCCCTTTCCACAGTGAGCTGCTGTTTCAAAGCTCTCGGCTGAAGGCTTTCCTCCGCCCCTTGTTTCCTTCATCAAAATCTGGCAGATGTCATTTATCAGAGCTCGAGGAGCTTTGCCAATTTTTAATCCAGTGAATTGCTGTTTTCCTCTAGTAGAAACAGGCTTTTCTTTTCATTTCAGCATTTCCTTTCCTACCACCCTCCCCTCCCAAAAGGAAAATGAATCCCAAAGCTGTGGGAAGTGACCTTGCTCCTCCTCTTCCACGAATAGCAAGGAAATCGTTCATTTGGGTTTCCAGCAATATCAGTTTCATCTCTTACTAATGCATGTCTCTTAAAGCTCGCACTGACACTACCTGTCTGTCTCCTTTTCATCTATTTCAATAAGCTTTTGCTATTTCTCCTCATTTCCTGTTCTCTTTCTCTCAGCATTTACCTGTTTAGATTGCCAGGGTGCAGATTCCTTATCCTCTGCAATTTGTGACCCACCATGTTGTTCCTTCCAACAGAGCAAAGTCCCTGGGTTCTGTGAACGATTCTGTGTTTTAGGATCAATGCATAAAACAGAATCAAAGAGTTTTTACTGTGCTCATTCCCTGAGCAGAATCCCTGGTACTGTTGAGCTTCAATGACCCATTCACTCTGGGCCAGAGTCTGATTCCTTTATTTCATGCTGAGTAGCTCCTAACTCAGCAACTGCTCCCTTGATTTCAATGGGACCATCTGTGGAGTAAAATACTATGCATCATGAATCAGGTTATCAGGATCTAGCCCCGAGAGAGGATGCGAGAGTGTATCTGACCTTCAAAATGAAGAATAACGTTTCCGTCTACTATCATGACCTTTTACATGCCTACACAGCAATGAAGCTACTCAGCACAACTTTTTTTTAAACCAATTTTATTTTATGTTTTTAGCTGAAGCCAAACCCATGTAATTTCACAAATACTCAACAATTCTAAGTCCTTGTGTTTTTTCTACTGTTCTGTCACCACTTGTCCATATTAGTCAAAGGGCTGGTTAGCCGAATGTCTCCACAATATAAACACTTCCTTTTTCCAACACTGTATCTTCCAACAGTCCACTGGTCCACGTCATTCAAGTCCAAAGCCTTCATGGTGTCAGCCGTTCACACCATTTCTATGTAAGCGAGTCTGGCCACTTGTAATTCCCATTCAGCAGGTGAATTCTTCATTGTACAGTCAAGTAAAGTATATGGTCCAGGGGGAAATGTCCAGTTTCTTATCAAAATAGAAAGCTCACTTCTGTTGTACTCATTTGCCCATGCAGGAACTAGGTATATACTCTCAATTCTGTTTCCTCTTGTGATGTCCTCCCAAACTTTAAGGTTATCCAGGGTTAAGTTCCTTCAGATGTGCAGCGGTTCTGTTACAATGGAATTGTTTTCTTTGCAGAGCCTCACCCTCTATAGTAACAATTTGTAATTGCTCCCACGGGTAAGTGTAATTGAAATGGTACTCAAACACTTTCGAATGCTTGGGCCGGAGCCTTAGTGGATGTAAATCAGCGTAGTTCCATTGGCTCTGCTGAATTACACTGACCCGCTGAGGATCTGATGCAGCGTTGTTGTTTACTGGAACTGGTATTTTGCTTAGGTTGGCTGCAGTACCTCATCCCTGGCAACGTGCAACCTGCTGCTGTGTTCTTGTATCCCTCTGTCCCAAAGAGAATAATGTCCATTAACACTTGGTTCTTTTCTAGCCCTGTCCCTAGCATAACTCCACTGACTGCAGTGAATGTAGCTGGCCTAAGTCATTTTTCTTGCATTAGTCTTTAAGGGTAGGTCTATACTTACGCACTGGTTCGGCGGCAGGCAATCGAACTTCTGGGTTCGATTTATCGCGTCTTGTCTGGACGCGATAAATCGAACCCGGAAGTGCTCGCCGTCGACTCCGGTAATCCTGCTCGGTGAGAGGAGTACGCGGAGTCGACGGGGGAGCCTGCCTGCCGCGTCTGGACCGCGGTAAGTTCGAACTAAGGTACGTCGACTTCAGCTACGTTATTCACGTAGCTGAAGTTGCGTACCTTAGTTCGAATTGGGGGGAAGAGACAAATTTTGGCAGACACTGGCCTATCCCCTAGAGGTTAGAGCAGAATCACTCTGCCCCTAAAGGGAGCTAAGGGAGGGAATCTGCTCCAAGGAAGTTATCCATCCTTACCAGCTCTTATGAGGGGTGGGGGGGAAGATAGCATACAGGAGTAGTTGTTCTGAGCTGGTCTCAGATTTAACTGCTGCTAGAAGCATTTCCCTTTCTTTTAAACTAATCAGTCAATGTTATTCTCCTTGCAGTAAGAACAGGAGTACTTGTGGCACCTTAGAGACTAACAAATTTATTAGAGCATAAAGCTTTCGTGGGCTACATCCCACTTCTTCGGATGCATAGAATGGAACATATATTGAGGAGATATATATACACACACATACAGAGAGCATGAACAGGTGGGAGTTGTCTTACCAACTCTGAGAGGCCAATTAAGTAAGTGAAAAAAAACTTTTGAAGTGATAATCAAGCTAGTCCAGTACAGACAGTTTGATAAGAAGTGTGAGAATACTTACAAGGGGAGATAGATTCAATGTTTGTAATGGCTCAGCCATTCCCAGTCCTTATTCAATCCTGAGTTGATTGTATCTAGTTTGCATATCAATTCCAGCTCAGCAGTCTCTCGTTGGAGTCTGTTTTTGAAGTTTTTCTGTTGTAAGATAGCCACCCGCAGGTCTGTCATTGAATGACCAGACAGGTTAATGTGTTCTCCCACTGGTTTTTGAGTATTATGATTCCTGATGTCAGATTTGTGTCCATTAATTCTTTTGCGAGGAGACTGTCTGGTTTGGCCAATGTACATGGCAGAGGGGCATTGCTGGCACACGATGGCATATATCACATTGGTAGATGTGCAGGTGAATGAGCCCCTGATGGTATGGCTGATGTGATTAGGTCCTATGATGATGTCACTTGAATAGATATGTGGACAGAGTTGGCATTGGGCTTTGTTACAAGGATAGGTTCCTGGGTCAGTGTTTTTGTTCAGTGATATGTGGTTGCTGGTGAGTATTTGCTTTAGGTTGGGGGGTTGTCTGTAAGTGAGGACAGGTCTGTCTCCCAAGATCTGTGAGAGTGAGGGATCATCTTTCAGGATAGGTTGTAGATCTTTGATGATGCGCTGGAGAGGTTTTAGTTGGGGGCTGAAGGTGACAGCTAGTGGTGTTCTGTTATTTTCTTTGTTGGGCCTGTCTTGTAGGAGGTGACTTCTGGGTACTTGTCTGGCTCTGTCAATCTGTTTTTTCACTTCAGCAGGTGGGTACTGTAGTTTTAAGAATGCTTGATAGAGATCTTGTAGGTGCTTGTCTCTGTCTGAGGGATTGGAGCAAATGCGGTTATATCTTAGAGCTTGGCTGTAGACAATTGATCGTGTGGTGTGTCCTGGATGGAAGCTGGAGGCATGTAGGTAAGTGTAGTGGTCAGTAGGTTTCCGGTATAGGGTGGTATTTATGTGACCATCGCCTATTAGCACAGTAGTGTCCAGGAAATGGACTGCTTGTGTGGATTGATCTAGGCTGAAGTTGATGGTGGGATGGAAATTATTGAAATCATGGCGGAATTCCTCAAGGGCTTCTTTGCATCTGACTTCAGGAACAAGGTGCTAATCTATTCAAAGGACTCCTTGGTTCAAGCAACAGTTGCCTGTCCCCCCACTTTCTGGCTGAATGCAAACAGAAACAGTAACCAGAACTGGCTACGGGCGTTGAAAGCTCTAGCTCTCTGTGTGTTGTGTATTCTGTCCATATTGGAGAAGGATCTAATGTAGACATCTTCCTCATTCTTTTATGAGGATGGACCTGATCAGCAAACCCTTACTCCAATGGGAGTATTTATGTGCAATCGGACTGGTCATGTGAGTAAAAGTTTGTAAGATCAAGCTTCTGTTCTGTACCATCTCTGCATAATTGGTAACTCATTCACCTGCAGGAATGCATACATTATTGTACTTGCCATAAGATTTTACAGCAAACCCCTGCTTTTTTCCTTCAATATTTCACTATTATACCCCTTAATGTTTGTCATTTCCCCTTTCACCAAATCCCAACTTACTGAAACTCTGAGCCCTGCTTTTTGATGTCCCTCCTTTAAATGTGGGGTCATTTGCTCCTTATTACCAAAATTAGTATTTGCAATTTGATGCATATTGCAAAGTAATAATCTAATATTAGAGACATAAATATAGCACCAGCCTTATCCACTACTGAATATACACACCCTCTTCTGGGTGTGCTTGAGTCACTAAAACCTCCCATTACTCCCACATCCTTTTCTAGCTTTCAGTTTGGACACATTTATAATCTAATAATGGTGTAAAAGTACACCTTTCGATGGTGTAAACTAGCAGAGGCTTCCATGGAGCAATGCTGATCTACACCAGCTAAGCTTGATTCTCAAAGGCCCATTTTCACTCCAGTGGCAGTGTAAAGAGGCCTTAGAGTCAGGAAATGACATTTACACAGACTTTGACGCCCCGTTACCCTGCCAGTAAGGTAAAAGGGCCTTAGGATAAATGACAGTGAGGGTTCCAGTGTTCTCTCCTCTCAACTGTTATAGCAAATTCTTATCACCTTCTTACTATCTGGAAAATATTCAGTCTCAACTTAGAACATGTATACACCACTTCCAGTTCACTTCCCCAATGTCCCAGCTGATCACATGTAAGCCACCTGTAAGCTTTTTGTCATTAATCCCCAGCAGTTATTATCTCCCTGTTAAATTCTGAGTTTGTCCACAATAACAGTGTTTGCCTTGAACAAATACCACCAGTTCTTCATTTTAACACTTTCATTAGCAGTAGTATTTCTGGGGATACTTTAATACTCAGTTTATGAATGTAATTCCTTTCTTGTACATGCTCATTAATATGAGATATCATCAGCTATGTTACTTCTATAACAAAGAAGTACATGCTTCCCTCTCTCCTTTTGCTGATTTGCACCACAAACATTGGGGTGGTTGTTTTTTTCACTGAGGGTCTTTGCATATAATTTTCTGTTTCCCATCCAGCTCTCACCAGTCCTTTTTCTCAAGAACATTGGTTATATTTTTTTTCCCACGTGAATCCCTACCTCATCTGAGCAGATTCAATTTATCTCATAATGTATTTGTAACCTTGCACAAATGTAAAACCTTTCTTTCATAGCACTTTGATAGAGTGATAGTCGGGAAAGATGAGAGCCAGATGGCTGAGATGTCAGTGACATGTAGCATACACAAAGAGGAAAATATAAGCAAGCATAGTGTGGGTATTAAATCTTTTGAAAGCTGTAGCAACATGCTGTGAGACATAGTACTTCCATTACCTTGTCTATATACACCCTTTTCCTCCATCCCAACCTGCCCATATTTACTCAGAGAAAACTTCTCTCGATCCTGATTCTATGGTTCTTCTTTTCCGATTTTTCTAGTATATGTTATACTTTTTAATATGAATTTGATTACAGGTGAGGTTTTGTCTGTGCATTGACGAACCTGTGAATCTTTGTGGGGAAGATTTGTTGGAAGAACCTACTTGTCTGGAAACATGTCAGTGATTTTTCTCAGAATTTGCTGATTTGTTGAAATCAAAATGCTTTGAGGGACATTTTCATCGGGATACCAGAAGACAAAATAAATCTATAAAGAAGGATGTTCCCTGCCACTTTTTCCTTGCCTGTTTCAGCTTCTTTTGTTTCCCTTCTTGCTTGATGACTCTCTTTACTGCTTAAATGCAAATTAAGCAGAGCACACATTCCTCTGTTTGAGACAGACCTGTTTGCCAACATTTGTTTGGAACATGTGTTAATACACTGTACAGTGCAATGTTATAACTTCACATACAATGTTGCCAGGACAATAATGACCAGCAAATTATGAACTTTCAAATACCTCACAAGGCATAATTTGTACAACAATTTTTACAATAGTGCTTAGGTGGGAATACAGGGGTGGATTGTGTCACAAGATGATACACCATTGTCATCTGATGGTCAGTTCTCTAAAGTCCAAGATAGTAAGGAGCAAAACCAGCAGTTAGAGAGGCCACAGCACAAGAAGTAGCAGATAAATTCAGTGCAGAGAGATTATTATTTATTTTTTTTGCACTCCATGGAGCACTCAAACAATGCAAATTTCCACCTATTTATTTAAAAACCAGCCAGGATATAAATCTGTCTCCCTTCTGTATCTTGGGAAAAGGACCAAGCCTAGCAAATTCCTATGGAAAAACTGGAAGGACTAGCATTATAAATCTTGTGGGCTTAACTGATCTGATTTTGTTGGTTGGCGAACTAGGCAAGATTTAGCCTGTGTCTTGACATCTGCATGTATGCCTGGCCAATACATAAACTTAAGAAAGAATTGACCTAAGGCTTTTAAATTCCCAAATGGCCTGCTCGTGGGAAGGGGAGGGGTCACAAAAGTAATTCTAAAGCCTATTCTAAATAGCACTGGAGGTATATAGCCACATGTCAAAAAGGAATCATTTTCAGCCGTTTGTGTTGCTCACTTTACATTTTCTTAAGAATGGCAACTGCTTTTCTACATAATATAATTACAATAATATTTCAGACACGGTCAGAAGAGGCTGGTGACATCATAGATTTAACATTGTCCAATGTGATACAAAGTCAAAGATCACCAGATGCTTCAACGTCTAGCAAAGGTTTTTAAACAAGTCACCTAGGATATTAACAGTCCCTGGCTTATGAGATATTTGGAAAATGGAAATTGGGAGATTTCACAGGCAACATCTTTCTTGGTTTCCTTTTGGGTGACTGTACAGTATGGTCTTGTATCAACATTAATACATCCAACAGATTGTCTAAATTATTCAGGAGCCCAAAGGAAAACTAAGCATTCCTTTTCTGGGATGCTGCAGACATTCCAAAATAAAGCAAAAGCTGCCTGCAGGTATATAACAATAAGGCTTTACCATAGGGGCAATATACCAGCTAATATACAAAAAGCCTAATGCAATTCAGAAAGAATAGGATGTAAAAGTCACCAGAAGCAACATTATCTCAAATCAGTTCATCCACTTAGCTTTGGCAACACTGAAAATGGTTGTAGTTGTTTTTTCTTTTTTTTTTCAGGTCAGTAACCATCAAATGGGCCTGAGCAGATATTTCAAGATTAGAGGAAACAGGCATACTGGCCTAGTGGACAGGAGGGAAGCAGTAAACAGGATAGATCTTGATTTTAGTAAGGCTTTTGATACAAGCCCACATAATATTATCATAAGCAAACTGGAGCTTGTTCAGGGAAAGCCTCTGGCAGGCCAGGCCAGTTTGTTTACCTGCCACGTCTGCAGGTTCGGCTGATCACAGCTCCCACTGGCCACAGTTTGCCGCTCCAGGCCAATGGGGGCTGCAGGAAGGGCGGCCAGGACCCAGGGGCATTGGGTGAGGAGGCTGATGTTTAAAGTGCCGCCTCCCAAAAAGTAGTCACATTTAAATCCCTGTGTATGCCCCTGGACAGGTTAAGTAATGTGCCCAAGGTCATATAGGAAATCTATGGAAGAGCAGGAACTTTAACACAGGAGCTACATTTTTTAGAACTCCAGTTTCCCTCATGACCCTTCCTTTATCAATAAAGGACACAAAGAAAACAAATGAGAATTCTACTCAACTGTGAAAAGTCAGACTGATTTTGAAGTATTTCAAAACATCTAAGATGGCTAAAATTTGATCTGGAATATTTTCCAAGGCTGAAGAAAAGTTATTAGACGACTCAATGCTTGCATCTTGCATCCTAGCTGTTCCAATATTATATGAAATATATAATTTTGCATTGTTTTTATTCCATTATAAAGCAGAGAGAGCTTCCTAGACTGTGGTCTGTAGACGCACAGCATTTGCTGGTGGTTTCTCTTACTACATTCCAGTTGCTAAACCCCATATAAAAGCTACTTTTCTTATATTGTTTCTATGTGACTGAATGGATAGCTCTGATATGGATGTTATATGATTACAAATAGGAGAAAACATGAGACAGAGGATGAGAGGGGAGGTGGCCATGAGACATCTCCCTATTAAGAAGTGGTCTGCTTTATTAAAAAAAAAGAGTTTGAGAAGGTGACACAAGTACTCTTCCTTCTTTTTGCAGGATTCAAGTGTTACCTTTAAGTACCCCAGTGAGTGATTTCATGCTTTCAGCCTGCTCTTGCAAAACCAACATCTTATCACCCATTTTGGTGTGAATTTCTCTACATCATCCACCCTCTCTCCCCAGACACCAATTTTATAGCTAATGAATCAAGCCTAGCCTCAAATAAGTCATACCATGGCTCACAGGCACGAACTGCAGAAAAGTGCTGCATCAAAGTGGGGTGTCAGAAATCTTATTCAAGGAAAGTTGAGAGGGAGATAAAGTTTTTTCAGTCGAAAGAACAGCATGATGAGTAGTGGCAGCTAATGAGCATGAATGCAGGAGGGGGGAGATCTGCTGACTCACAGTTTCCTTCTAATACCTTCCCACGCAGGAATTTCAGACATAACAACCTCCTATGTCAGACCTGTTTTCTCTAGCGATCTCCTGGGAAAGCTCTTTTTTTTTTTTTTAAGAAGGAATAAAATAAAGGAATAAGTCATGAAGAAAAACAAATCTCTTTCCAACAAACCTGAGCAAAACTCACTGAAACGTCACTCAAGGTGCACACAACCACTGCAGACAAAGACAATTGCCAGTGTGACCACATGATGTTCCAAGTTTGTAGTATCAGGGGGATAGGGTGACCAGATGTCCCGATTTTATAGGGACAGACCCGATTTTGGGGACTTTTTCTTATATAGGCTCCTATTACCCCCCCACTCCCTGTCCCGATTTTTCACACTTGCTGTCTGGGCACCCTACAGGGGGATGGTCTTTTAAATCCCTGATCTCCTCAGGGAAAAAGCAATGTTAGGCTGCTGACGACAGCAGGGGTAGCTCTAAGGGGAGGATCCTCTCACAAACCCACCAGGGATTGGTAGTACAAAAGCGGCCGGTGATTGCAGCTGTGCTGATGTATCATATTCGACCATTCATTATTAATGGTGATTCTGTAAATCACTTAAGCACATGTTTAAGTCCAATTGTACTCAATAACTGGGAACGGAATGCAGGTTTCCTGACTATCCTTCATAGAGTATCCCATTCGCAAAAAAGATCTTAGATTTGTAGTATGTGTAGCATTATACTCATATAGATAGCACCTCTCTGTCATCTCATGGCCTATTTGTAAAATGTCCAAGATGTGATACTGTTACCCGGGATTTTGCTGAGACCCAAACTCTTGGTCACTTGGTTCTTTGTGAGGTGGTGGCAGGAAATAAATCAATGGGGGACATGGCCATCCGGCCAATCGATAGTTGATGCGAGCAGGCAACCAAAAGTGCTTTCACTCAAAGCTTCTACTTTATTTAGTCTCCAGCACTTACACACACCTGCCACAGGTTACTAGAGCACCCCAAATTACCCCCAGATTCATATTTACCCAGGGTCTTGAGGCGGTCTGCAGTGGATAACTGTAGACATCCAGTGGCCAGCTTTCTGTCTGCAGAGAAACTTGAGAAGTGTTGAGTGTCCATTGAGCTCAGGTTTCTTCCTCTTTTTATACCCAATTTGTTAGCTTTTTGGGGGGGAGAGAGAAAACCAATGCTTGGCAGAAGCTAAATTAAGTGTGGAGTTTTCTATCAGTTAACTAGCTGTATTTCACATAGCAATGTTAACTATTGCCAGACTTTCCATCTTGAAAAACCGCATGCTTCAGGAAAAACCTCAAGTCAGGAGGGCACAGAGTCATGTTTACTCCTTATGGTCACTCACTTCCCCTTTTCCCTCCTAGCCTGTTAGTTGTGCTAAGGTTTCAGAAAGGCCTTTCTAGCTGCTTTCAGCAATAAGCACAACAACTGGTATTCCAGCTATGGACAGTGGTTTAGGCATGTGACTGGGTTACAATACTTTCACTTCAAAATCAGCACAGCTAATTATATATAACATCTTTTTGGTTTATTGCTGGGAAAAATGAATCAATTTCCACTTCCAAAACATATAAAGTACTACATTCTGCCTTCCGTTACACCTGTGCAAACAGAATCGATTGAAGTAGGGCTGTCTGGGAGTAACTGACAACAGAATTTGGCACTTAGTGCTTAGACATTCTTTCATTTCAAGTAATAGCAGTCTACCTATTCTTGTGACAAAAGACCTACTAGAAAAAACCTTCATTGTTTCCTGCATCAACAGATGTCCTTCAAGAATTAATCTAAACAAATATTGCAAAGATTACAGTGTTATGATTCCATATACGATAGTTGAAATGTTTCATTCAATATATTCAGTTATGCTCAAAAATGTAATAACACTAGAAAATATTGTTGATAAGCCTTGACTATTTCTAAACAATTAAAAAAGATAATTTAGCATAATCTAAATAGGTTCAAAACTGGAAATGATTGTTATGAACATGAAAAAAAATCTAATTTTACATATGCAGTCATCTTTTTCTATGCATAATAAACCAACTTTTCTATTGGATAGAATAAAACATTTTGTAGAATATTTGCTTTTGTATCGTACTGAAGCACTACAAAGCAATGTACAAAAAACAGACTGGACATAAAGTTAAAAGAATTTCATTCAGGGATTCCTGCATCCAGGCACGTTAGGTAGGACAGGTTGGGAATATTTCAACAAAACCTGTTTTAAGCCAAAAACGCCAATTCGTGAAAACTGAAATTGTGGGAAAGGGTCATTTCCAATGAATTCCTGGTTTTCATAATATTTTGGGGGGAAAAAGTTTCAAAGACCATTGAAACACCCTGTGACAGGCATAGGGTGACCAGATAGCAACTGTAAAAAAACAGGACAGGGGGTGGGGGGTAATAGGTGCCTATATAAGAAAAAGTCCCCAAAAACGGAACTGTCCCTATAAAAATGGGACATCTGGTCACCCTAGACAGGTGGGGCCTTGCTGCTCGAGCTGGGGCACCCCCATCAGTCCAGTATGGGGGTGGCCCGCTCCGCCACTCGGTCGTGGGCTTCCCCATTAAGCGGGTGATTTCTGCCAAGTGTGGCTCAGCCTCCGGACGGGGTCACCTAAACGGGTAACCCATGGATTCCGAGCAGCAAAACAGTCAAACAGTCAGTGGAATTAGCCCCCTGCTCAGGGCAAAGCAGCAAGCAGGCCATAACACTGGGGCGGGGAAAAGCAAACACTCAGTCTATAGTCCTCACGTCTCTCGGGGCTGGGGCGTAGTTTAGGTCACTTCCTCAATGGGCGGCAGTTTGGCTTCCATGGTGGTCTCTGCAGCTGGCAGGTCATCTGGCGGGTAGCCTAGGTCCCCAGGTTTTAATGCCAGGGGTGCTGCAGGTACCTCTGCAGGAGCCAGCAGCGTACTCCCTTCCTCCCTCTCGCGCCCCTCCCGCCCCCGCCTGGCCTGGGTTGCCTGCTTTTATCTGAGTTCTCCACTTGGAGCATGTGCAGCAGAGAAGAGAGGGTGTGGCCTCCTGGGTCCACAATGATTGGTCCGCCCCTGGCAGGCCAATGCAGGGCTGGTACACCCCGTCACACACCCTGTTTAAATATTTTTGTAATGAATGACTGTTTTGAAGTTTGATCTAATTATAATACAAAATTAAAGTCAAA
Organism: Trachemys scripta elegans; assembly: GCF_013100865.1. Lineage (NCBI taxonomy): Eukaryota > Metazoa > Chordata > Testudines > Emydidae > Trachemys > Trachemys scripta. Next base: position 14,709,242 of record NC_048303.1, on the reverse strand, counting down.
ATTGAAACAAGCCGGTCATGGAGTTTTCACCGTTTTTGAAGGCCACATTTCACAGCCTGCAAGGTGGCAGCTTCATTATCTGGAGCTAGTGGTGGAAGTTAGAATCAACCTCATTTTCAAGTTTACAAGATGTGTCTGCATTTTATTATTAACCATGTAGAAAAATGTAGTAGCGGTTTTTGTGGGGAAATCTTTTGAGATAATTATTTAGGTGCCTAGATGGTGATTGCTACACTTGTACACTGCATCTAATTTGAATAGAGTTTTAAAATAGATAATTATAGATATCAGACATTCCATGGGCGTGAAAACCCCACAATTTGGAGAATTTAAGGTCTGCCTGCAGATTTCCCTATTTTCTACTGAACCTAAACCATAATTTTAAAAAATGTGTAACCTTTCTGCTTGGAAAGATAATTGATACATTTATTAAATGGATAGAAACCTTGTAGGAAGCATATACAGTACCACACTTTAAATAATGGTTTAGCTGATGTATAAAATTAGTGCAATATGTGAAATATCCATATAGCTGCTGCAATGTTTTGTTATGTACGTTGTTGCATCCTACATATGTATCCAGACAGCTCATCAAATACTGTATATGCACAGCTATTTGTACAGTAAAGTACTTTGCGCATATGAAAAGTCCCATGGAAGCTGACATACTTAAAGTTAGCCACAAGTTTAGTAATAGCTACTAATTTTAGGCCCAGGTTAATTTAGCTTTATGGCCTCATCTTCTGAACTGCACCTAAGGAAGGCTGCTGCACTGCTGGCTAGGGATCGTGAGCAGTCCATGTGTGGGCATGCTGAGGTGGAGAGGTGAGCAAAGAGCAGGTATCTCACAACAGCAGTCCTTGTGCTTTCTGCACCCCGGGGAGCAGAGAGACTATTCATTCCTGCTTCCCTTTTGGGAGCAGGCTGCCTTGACCGGGGAAGAAAGGAGCAGATCGCTCACTCTGTGTGAAGAAGCAGCACTGGGACAGACCAGTCTCTCCAGTGCACCATCTGGACAGCTCCACCCTACTCCCTACGCAGGGCTGCGGTGACTACAAACCTGCCTGAAACTGGCGGGTACATACTTTGTACGGCTCAGCCATGCCCCCGTGGCCATGCACTAGCTTAATGAGAGTTAGCCCAGCTATGTGTATGCAGGCAGGGGAATCACACCCCTAGTTAATAGGGTAGACTGAGTGTTGTGTGGTGTGTAGTTGCTGGTGAGTATTAGCTTCAGGTTGGGGGGCTGTCTGTAATCGAGGACTGGCTTGTCTCCCAAGGTCTGTGAGAATGAGGGATCGTCCTTCGGGATAGGTTGTAGATCCTTGATGATGTGCTGGAGAGGTTTTAGTTGGGGACTAGTGGCGTTCTGTTACTTTCTTTGTTGGGCCTGTCCTGTAGTAGGTGACTTCTGGATACACTTCTGGCTCTGTCAATCTATTTCCTCACTTCCCCAGGTGGATATTGTAGTTTTAAGAACGTTTGATAGAGATCCTATAGGTGTTTGTCTCTGTCTGAGGGATTGAAGAAAATGCGGTTGTGTATTAGGGCTTGGCTGTAGACAATGGATTGTGTGATGTGGTCTGGATGAAAGCTGGAGGCATGTAGGTAAGTATAGCGGTCAGTGGGTTTCCAGTATAGGGTGGTGTTTATGTGACCATCACTTATTTGCACTGTAGTGTCTAGGAAGTGGATCTCTTGTGTGGACTGGTCCAGGCTGAGGTTGATTGTGGGGTGGAAATTGTTGAAATCCTTGTGGAATTCCTCAAAGGTCTCTTTCCCATGGGTCCAGATGATAAAGATGTCATCAATGTAGCACAAGTAGAGTAGGGGCGTTAGGGAACGAGAACTGAGGAAGCATTGTTCTAAGTCAGCCATAAAAATGTTGGCATACTGTGGGGACATGCAGGTACCCATAACAGTCCCGCTCACGTGAAATATATTACATATATAATATATTATGTAATATAAATATATTACATCAACAGTACTACCTTCATCAACCAAACTTGTAATGTTATAAACAAAATTTATACCAAATTAGTTTGACGGGACCTATTTTCATAAACCATGTTTACAGGCACTCATTATATTACTGTCCTTTATACCTTTATTAATCAAGTTCCGTATAGCTTTTCCATTATCTTGGACAGGAGCAGGGCCGGCTCTGGCTTTCTGGACGCCCCACGCAAAAAAAAAAAAAAAAAAACCTGCGGCACACCGGAGCCAGGGTGCAGGGGGACTCCCTGCCCTGCAGATGTGCCCCAGCTAGCGGTGGGAGAGGGAGGGAGCGGGGGGAGAGAGAGATGGGGGGCGGACAGGGCTTCAGTGGGGCGCTGCCACACGGCCCCTCCCACTGTGCCCCCTGCTGGGAGGGCTCCGCACCACTCCGGTCAGCTGGAAGGGAAGGACGCGGGCTGCCCTGCCGGGCTTGCTGCAGGGCGCTCCCGTCCTCCACGCCGCTGCCCCCTACAGGGCGGCCGGAGCGGAACAACAACAACAGCAAAAAAGGCGGCCGTGCCGCCCTAGAATGGGGCAGAATGCCGCCTCCTACAAGCTGCCACCCCAAGCACCAGCTTGCTCGGCTGGTGCCTGGAGCTGGCCCTGGACAGGAGCCATATCAGACTGACAGGCCTATAGTTATCTGGGTCATCCTGTTTACCCTTTTTAAATGTTGGCACCCCCTGTTGCTCTGGATTTGAGGGGTGTGTATACCCCAGAATGTGAGCAAAGCAAATTGCAACCATATTATGTGCATTCTTCCACTCTGAATTAATGAAATAGAACACCACATAGTTAAAAGGATTAATTTGGAGACAAGCTTTCAGAAGCAAGGTCAAAACTAACTACAGTTTCTGCTAATCAGAATGGGAGGAGGGGACAGACAAATAAGCAACTGAGACTGAAAACATTGGTGGTTGGAAAATCTTGAGTCTAGATACCTCTGATATTAAAAATGTATTGAAAGTTAGAAAAGTGATGATATAGTAGGGGTCATTATGATTTATGTGTTTTGTAGACATTAGTTACAAAAGGTTAGCTAATAGAGTGTATTTTGGAGCAGTCCTCTGAAGCCATTTTGAGAGATGTTTTTCCTGACAGCCTTTCTCCCCAGTGGGTGAGCAACTGGCCACTGCGAACCTGCTGTTAATTATTCAGTACCATTCCAGATGTTAGATAAATATCTGGGATGTGCTAAACCTATTGCTTATGTCTGTGTGTGCTAAATCTGATTAACTGTGGTGTTAGATAAGAGCATGCTTACTTGCATTTAATCCTTGATCTCGTAGAATCACTGAGTTCCTGTTGATTTATTCCTTACACCACCTGGAGTGAAATAGTTAAGTTGCCCGTTAGGGGTTCTGAAAATCCCGGGTAACACCACTAGCCCCATATATGAGTCCAGCAGCCATTGTTCTCCATGCCTCAGTGATTATGGATGGTCTAGCTCCAAGTTCTATGACATGGAGAGGAAGGGTCATCCTGTCATCCCACTATTGCCGCAATCAACTATGACCAGTGGCTGGTCATGGGCATGATGTGAAGGATCTGAACATTCACAAGTGGCTTGTATCCTCCTTATGTTGGTCTGTACAAATACCGAAAGAGTTAATATTTAAACCAGATATTTTTTATGGATGCACTGGTGCCAGATGGTGTTGTCAAACAGGATGTAATTGCATTTAGAAAACTTTTAAATAGTTTTGCAGGCTTGAGGTGACTTAGATGACATTTAGCAGTCTTCAAAAATCACTTATACGAGAACAGAAATAGAAGGATTATGAAAGAAAATGTCACCATCTGAATTTGTCTTGGGCCTTATTGAACTGAGATATCTGAGACTGGTGAATATTTAGCAACTATTTACAGTACATGGAATTGATTTCATTGTTGCTTTAAATTCAGCACATTTGCTGGGGCAGCCATTCCAAGACAGAAGGCTGGAGAAAGCCTTTCATAGATTTAGGGCTTTAAGACATGATTTAATTTGAATCAGAATATAGATATGCTCACCTAAACCCTTCAGGGAAACCTAATCAATGGAATTTAAATCTTTAACCAAAAAAAAAAAAAAACCCACCTCCAACAATTTCACATTATTCTTTGTTACTGTTCACTGTAACATCAGACTTTAAAGCTAAAGTAATTCTGCCATTTGTGAGGTCAGGCAAATAAAGAAAAGCCATATGGGAAAGATATAGATTTCTTGTGATAGAAACAGGAATTTGTAAGAGGGTGACTCCGCGGAAGAAAAGAAGAATGGCTAGTCCTAAAAGAAGAGGGGAAGAGTCAACGGAGATAGCCAGCATTTGGAGCCCCAGGAGGATAGAGGATAATTCACAGAAGACTGCAAGGGAGAAACAAAGACAAGAGGACTTTCAGCCAGAAAGAACAGGAGGAAGGCCAAAGAATGACACCAACATTAGGAAGAGGCAGGTCTACATAACTGGTGACAAGCCTTTCCATTCCTCTCAGTAGGGAGTCACCAGAGCTGATCCAGAGAACAGAAGGGTGTGCGGTCTTCTGGGAGCTAAGATACAAGATGTGGACCTGAGGCAGAAGAGGATTCCCATGGAAGTAGGAAAGAATCCACTGATTGTCTTTTACATGGGAATAAATGATACAGCTAGATTCTTGCTGGACTGTATCAAGGAAGACTGTGCCAGACTGGGAGAAATGCTTAAAGAAATGGAGGCTCAGGTGATCTTCAGTGGGATTCTACCTGGCCCTCGAGGAGGAGAATGAAGGTGAGGCATGATGATGATTATGATGATCAGCAGATGGTTCAGGCAGTGTGCTATAAGGAGGGCTTTGGGATGTTCAGCCGACTTGGAGGCACAGACAGAGGACTGTTCTCAAGGGACAGACTCCTCCTAAGCAGGGAGGGAAATAGACTTCTGGGATGGAGGTTGGCACAACTGATTAAAAGAACTTTAAACTAGGAATTCGGGGGAGATAGTTGGGAGATGCTCATATAATCTCCATACCTGCTGCTAACATTGAATGGGAGGAAAATCAAGAAAGAGAGGACATGCCAATGGAGAAAGGAACCCCAGAGGGTAGGGGAATGGACATCAAGAGGAAAGATAGTGCCAATACCAATGACACTAACAGTCGGGTAGGTGATACTGGTAGTAAAATGACGGTACCTAAATCAGGTGAGGAATCTGGATGAACCCAAGCAGAAACAACTAAGATGTCTGGTCTGTATACCAATGCAAGGAGCCTGGGTAACAAAATGGAAGAACTAGAACTATTGGTGCAGGAAATGAAAACAGATATTATAGGGATAAGAAACATGATATAGTAGTCATGACTAGAGTACAAGTATTAAAGGATATGTGCAGTTCAGGAAAGACAGAAATAAAAGGCAAAGGTGGTGGAGTAGCATTGTATATTAATGATGAGGTAGACTGTAAAGAAGTTAGAAGAAACAGAATCTTTTTAGGTCAAAATCACAAGTACTCCTGTTCTTTTTGCGGATACAGACTAACACGGCTGCTACTCTGAAACTGGCTGGTGAGTTACTTTATCACAGGCTCCAATTCAGCAAAGCATTTAAGCAAGTGAACTTTAGTGTACTAGCTAGACTGAAGCTAGCTCAGTAGTGTCTACACAAGCTTCAATCACACACCCCAAATGCAGTGTAGCCATACCTTGAAAATAATGCATTTGTGCTGCCCAACTGAATGCCTAACAGTGCGCACATACAGACCAACGCAAGCGCACACACACATTTCCTCTGCAAGAAGAGACAAGAGGGGCTAAAGGGGAAAAGCCCAGCTCAGTAGGGGCTAACTGAGAAAAGGAGAGGATCTCTTATGCTAGCCCCGTGAAAGAGGGCCTAGCTAGGGCCAGCACCTACCCTAGAACTACCTGAAGAAAGGCCTGACGGATAACAGAGACTGCTAGATGCCAGAGCCTCTCTAAGGGCAGGAAGGCCTGATATAGGACTGTTTTATGTGTGCTTATTCCCTGGAACTATTGTGGTTTCCTTTTGGGATCTGTTGAGTGCACCTGGGAAGAGGCTGGTGAATCATGGTAGGAAGTAGCCCAGGGATAAAAATGTGTCTAAATAGACAGACCCTAGCTGTTTATTACAGGGTCCCTGGCTGGAACCCAGAGTAGAGGGAGCCCCTACCAGCTCATTAATGAAGATAGCAGGAAGGCCCCCAAAACAAGACCTGGCAATCACTGTTAAGTCTGAAGTCAGGCTAAAGACCTGGCCTGAAGCTACTGGACTACAGCCGCACAGGACCACAGCCACACAGGACCTGGTTTAACTCCTGAAGGTGTGGGACCACAGGTAACCCAAGCAGGGTGCTGAGTCATGAGAAGTAACCACCACAGAACTGGAACTGCTGTCAGCTGGAGTTGTGCTTGAGGAAGAAACCCTGATATGTCATGTCGTGTCACACTGGCTGGTGAAAAGAACAGGAGTACTTGTGGCACCTTAGAGACTAACAAATTTGTTAGTCTCTAAGGTGCCACAAGTACTCTTGTTCTTTTTGCGGATACAGACTAACACGGCTGCTACTCTGAAACTGGCTGGTGAGTTACTTTATCACAGGCTCCAATTCAGCAAAGCATTTAAGCAAGTGAATACCTTTAAGCATGTGCTTAAATGTATTGACTTCAATGGAACTTGCGCACATGCTGAAAGTTAAGCATGTGCTTAAGTGCTTTGCTGAATCAGGACCTTACATATTGCTCATGAGAGAACATGTTAAAAGCTTCTTGCTAAAGCCGTGCAGAAATTTTCTCATGCACAACCGAAGACTCCTAGAACATGCCTGTGTCATTACAAACTCAAAACTCATGACTTGTCTTAGTGCAGTTCACCCATGCTGGGGGAGATTAAACTGATGCACTAGTACAGAAATCCCTGATACAGACAAGCCCTCAAAACATGTTTGGAAGTTCACCAACATTCACTGCCTTTAAGAAAAACCAGTCCCAATTCTGAGCAAAGCTTGGTTTCCCTTTGAAATCACACTAAATTAAGTTACATATTAGAGCTGGTTTTAAAAATGGGAATTGGTCAACTTTTGAACATTTTTAACAAAAATGGCAAAAAAAATATGAATATTTCATCCTGTTCATTTTTCAGCAACATTTGAAAGTTTTCAACCACCTTTGTTACATATGAAATTGGTATGAAACACAGATGAAATTCAATAGCTTTGACTGAATTTTACATTGACATTTTGGAGGGGGGGGTCAAATGAAAGTGAAAACAAAACTTAGGGACAAGGGTGCAATCAAAGAGACAGGGACTGGGGGCGGGGGGAAGGAAATATCCCTGTGAGCACCTAGGAATTCAAACTGCAGAATTTTGTTTGTAGTTCTGCTTCTAACAATTCCTTCCCCCGCCTCATTATGGATCTGCAACAAAAAAAAATTGCAATGAAATTTCAAAACCTCCAGAATTGGAGGATTTTGCATTTTGTTTTCTCTAAACTGGACCACTTTCATGAAACAAAATGTGCAAATGTTGCCATTTTTCACACAAGTGAGTGTTTTTCAGCCAGAATGGTCCTGTTATTTAGCAGATGCCTCAACATTTCAGAAATGTTCAATTTGGAAATTTTGTTTCAATGAAGATCTGGATTTTTGAAATATGCAAAATTTGGCATACTTTGATATAAAAACTGCTTATTTCCCTCTCTCTCTCCATTTTACACACACACAACACACGCGCACACACACACACACTGTTTGGCTGCATATTGGCCTGGAACAAAAAAAACTCTGACAATGTTTTCACATCTCCTTTTAGGAGAATATTCACTATTTTCACACAGTCAAATTCTTCAGTGACATAATGGTCTTTGTAACCAAGATTGGCATCACATTTTAATGACACTAAGACCAAATTTTTATACTTTAAAATGGAGGACAAATACTCAATATCACCTTTAAGAAAATCCTCCCTTTGGCTTCAAAACCCCTAGAACCCCTAATCCATGTCTATATAGTCTATATTTGTACAGCACCTAGTACAATGGGGTGCTATGAGCCCATCACTGGGGCTCATAGGTGCTACCACAATAAAAATAACAGTAATGGCAAAGTCAAATGTTTTCTCATCTCCAGTTTTCTCTCCAAGCCAGCTGGTGAAAATATGAGATTGTCAGGATTTATAAAGGCAAATGTAACAGTTTAGTGTCAAATTGCTTGGACTGGGAGAAATAAATCAAATCTGCAGCTTTCTGTTCAAGAATATGTTTTTTATTATCTGAATGAATATGTATTAGTGAATTAGACATGGATAAGTTGTTTCGATTATAAATGCTGTTGTATGATTCATATCATTGCATATTGGTTTTGTTTACTTAATTTGTTGTTTTCGATATGCAGTCACAATTGATTGTGGAGGGTTGGTAGTTTGGTTTCTTCCGTCTTCTAGCATTATAATACAATAGGACACACCAATGGAAACCTCTAGCTTGTGAGATATAGTCTTCAAGGGGATAGTCAGAAGCCTGTTGGAGGCAAATGGTTGTATTTCAAATGAAAATAAATTATACTTGCATTTAGAGCAGGGTTTGATCAAAGATTGTGATGACTCCAGGCCTATGAATACTTTTGCACATGAAGTAAAATCTCATTTAAGTCAAAGGCAAAAGTCCCATTGCTTTCATTAAGCCCGGTTTTTCACCTACAGACTTCATGCTCTGCTTAGAACTCATTTTCTGCCCCATAAGCATTCACACTAAACTAGCACTTCACTAGGTGTAGTAGTACTAGGAATTATATCCTCTGTAAAGCAGCCCCAGTTTTATCCTCACATCTCCTTGATATTTCTTCTAGCACAGGACAGTGGTCCACATGCACATCATCCCCTGAGCCCGTGCGTGCAAAAGTCACATACATCCCAAGGCACGTGGAAGTTGTTATTGTCATTACCTCATATAAGTGCACCCTCCCATTATATGTGACAATGTAAAAACGGTTTTATTCTTGTTTTCCATTTCTACCCCTGCAAACTCCGTTTTATCACATTCTGATTCCTGGAATTCCACTGCTTCCTGCAATTTGGGTATTAACCTGAAATAGGACATTTTGAATCACACATAGCTATGGATATTTATGAAATCAAATGCTTTTAGTTTTAGTTTTAAGATTACTTTCCCTGTGTAAGTGAATATAAATTCTAATGAGCAGAGTCTCACTCCATTTTGCCTAATTGCCACATATCTGGCAATAGTGTCCCTGGGCATTACATCAGAGGAACATACCCAGGACCTCGCCTGATTTCCTAGAGGACAAGTTCTTTTCATCTGACTGTCTCAGCTGGAAAAGTCTGAAAAGGATGTGTGGTGCAAACCACGTCTCTTGGGATGACAGAGCTGGCTGGCTGGCAACAATATAATAGCAGATTATGAGCACCTTCACCTGAGCTAGAGGACTGGCCAACCCAGCCTCCAGGCAGATTAAAGAGCTCAGCTGGATTGTACTAGGACTGCTTGATTGGCCAGCCTGTCTGCTTAGCTGAGGGCAGCCAGCAGTTAAGATTAGCAGCAAGGCTGCTCAGTGCTTTGGCCTACAGCTGTGTTTGCCTTGCCCCTATCCTGCATCAGCACCTGCCTTGCTCTGGCTTGGACCCTTGACTAAGGTTCCTAGTACCCTCACCCCAGTTCTAGCTACTGAGCTGGGCTGCTGGCCTGACAGGAAAGAGGAATTTCTGAGCTTCAAGGTGATGGTGGTGAGGTGAAGTAGGGGAGAGATTGGGTGAGAGGATTTAGTTGGGAGATAAGGAGGGGTTTGGTGTGAGGGATTGAGTTATATGCCCGATGTCTGGGAAGGTCTGAAACTGATGATGAAAGATCTGAGGAGGGGATGATGGGTTGGAGCAGTGCAAGGAGATTTGGGCATGGAGGGGTTCTGAGCCAGGGGGGTGCATTGGTTGGACTGGGAAGGCCTCAGTGCATAAAAGAAATAAATAAAGATTGCATTAATTTTCCATACCCACAATCTTAAATACCCCTGCCCCAAGCAGAGTTTGACCCCCAAAGGAAGAGAGGCCAGAGGCTCCACAGTCTCTTAAAGATTTTGCTATTGGTTTTTATGTGGAAGGGGCGCAGATACTATGGTGATGGGTGGCAGTATAAAACATTAAGAGAGCTAGATGTGAAATGGTGTATGTGACTGGGGGGAAGACAGAAGGGTAAAAGCTGGACCCTGAAGGTAGGGAAAGGGTGTGGAGAGAAGCCCTGACTAGGAGTAAACATTAAAGAGGTTGCAGAGGGATAACTACGCTTTCCTCCTCTCCTGCCATTTATTGTAAAGTGTTTCAGCTTTTCATTAGGAAAAGGGGCAGGTATGGTGAGAAGGAAGGGTGGGCCTCTTCTGCCCACTTCCCTGACAATAACGCTCCTCCTCCACCAAAACCCTTCCCCGTAACGTGTCTGGTCAGGGGCCAAGTGTTTAGTCAACCTGCAGGGAGAGGGCATGAGGGCAGGAAGCTGTGGGGAGCCAGGGAATGTGCAGCCCCACCATTTCTGAATGATGGGATGGATTGTAAAGTTCGCAGATGAAACTAAGCTGGGGGGAGAGGTAGATACGCTGGAGGGTAGGGATAGGGTCCAGAGTGACCTAGACAAATTGGAGGATTGGGCCAAAAGAAATCTGATGAGGTTCAGCAAGGACAAGTGCAGAGTTCTGGAAGAATCCCATGCACTTCTACAGGCTGGGGACCGACTGGCTAAGCAGCAGTTCTGCAGAAAAGGACCTGGGGATTACAGTGGATGAGAATCTAGAATGAGTCAGCAGTGTGCCCTTGTTGCCAAGAAGGCTAACAGCATATTAGGCTGCATTAGTAAGAGCATTGCCAGCAGATCGAGGGAAGTGATTATTCCCCTCTATCGGCACTGGTGAGGCCACATCTGGAGTATTGCGTCCAGTTTTGGTCCCCCCACTACAGAAAGGATGTGGACAAATTGGAGAGAGTCCAGTGGAGGGAAACAAAAATGATTAGGGGGCTGGGGCACATGACTTATGAGGAGAGGTTGAGAGAACTGGGCTTATTTAGTCTGCAGAAGAGAAGAGTGAGTGGGGATTTGATAGCAGCCTTCAACTACCTGAAGGGGGGTTCCAAAGAAGATGGAGCTAGGCTATTCTCAGTGGTGGCAGATGACAGAACAAGGAGCAATGGTCTCAAGTTGCAGTGGGGGAGGTCAAGGTTGGATATTAGGAAAAACTATTTCACTAACAGGGTATTGAAGCACTGGAATGGGTTACCTAGGGAAGTGGTGGAATCTCCATCATTAGAGGTTTTTCAGGCCTGGCTTGACAAAGCCCTGGCTGGGATGATTTAGTTGGTGTTGGTCCTGCTTTGAGCAGGCAGCAGGGCCGGCTCTGGCTTTTTTGCCGCCCCAGACAAAAAAGCCTCCTGACGTCCCTCTCCACCCCCGCCCCCGCGCAGCAGGGGAGGGCACCGAGCCCGGCCGCGGGCCGCTCTCCCCAACCAGCCAGAGCACCGGGGGGAGGGCGGCGAGCCCGCCGCGGCTCCGCTGGCGGCCGGAGCCCCGGGAGGAGGGCGGAGAGCCCGGCCGGGGCTCCGCTCTCCCTGGCGGCCAGAGCACCGGGGGGAGGGCGGAGAGCCCGGCCGGGGCTCCGCTCTCCCCGGCGGCCAGAGCGCCGGGGGAGGGGGGCAAGCCCTGTGCGGCTCCGCTTTCCCCGGCGGCCAGAGCCGGAGCGCCGCACCGCGCCGTCCCCCTCCAGGTGCCACCCCAAGCACAAGCTTGGTGTGCTGGTGCCTGGAGCCGGCCCCGGCAGGCGGTTGGACTATATGACCTCCTGAGGTCTCTTCCAACCCTAATCTTCTATGATTCTTTTGGGTACCAGTTGCCACTGCAAAAAGGCTGGCCAGGAAAAACTAATGGACTCCCAAACTATATTACACTGTTAAGCCACAAGGTAGCTCAGTGTGCAAAATACTTTATTTGAATGAACCTCAACCATATCACTCTGAGCATGAAAGGATCTTATGATGAGCACACGTGGTGTATCTAAGCACTCTGGGGCCAGGCCATCTGTGGTACAGGAGCATGACAGGGCAAACGTAGACTGGGTGGGGTTTAGCCATTACAGCCTGAACACAACCCAGAAGGGGATTTTTTGTACATAGGTATTGAAATGGAAGATATTGCAGCCCTGGGGTGTGGCAGAGGGGAAGTTATTCTAGGTGTAGGTACAGTGTGGAATAAGGTATGGAGGGACAAAAGAAACAGAGAAGTAAAGCAGCCAGTTTAAACATGGTATAAGGAGCAGAAAGGGATGTAGAAAAGGAGGGTAAAGATGCAGCAATTCCCGCCCTGCAACCAACACACAACTTGCATCAACATTATAAAGATTGCCCAGGTAAAATGGCTTATCCAGACACTCTTGAAATTTCATATCCTTTACCTGGGACCATTCCCATTTCATGTACTCTACTACAGATGTGTTCCTTTGGGCCAGACACAAAAAAGGTAAAAACTCTCAAAATATGTTACATAAGACTGTCACTACCTGATGGCTGGAGAAAAAATGCAGTACATTTTATAGCATAATGTCTAAAAGTATCACAATGGCAAAAGTAAAGATTTTACAAAGTGATGATGAGAGAGAAGCCCTTTTCACTTGGTTTTTAGGGAAGGAGGGGTAACAGAGCTAATAAGTCAAATACCCCTGAAGCAAGTTGCTAAGAAACAGTGGCTATTAGCCATTCTGAGGCTGTTGCTGGGATTTATAGTTAATTCTTTTAACAACTGGAATTCTACAATTGTGAAACTGAAAGGCACAAGGGTTGGTGTGTGTGTGTTTTTAAATTTTCAATTTAGCCCATACAATAGTAAATTCCAAACAAATGTCAGTAAAACAGAGCTTACAAAGGCTACAACATGTAAAGCTTGAATTATTTGTGGCTATCCTGACACAGTCTGCCTCACATCATTACCACTTAGAATTTCCTGGTCATTTCATGTGGGAATAGGGAGATTGGCTTTGTGGAGATTGATTTTTTTTTTTCTTCCTGCCACACCTGCATAGAATAAACAACCTATTTTAGGTAATATTGTGATCTCCATCAACATAGCATCTGACCACCTCTAATGGTCTGGTCCCCTCTCACAACACCACTATGAGGCAGAGAAGTATTATTGTCCCCATTTTACAGATGAGAAACTGAGGAACGGAAAGGCTAAGCACCAGATTTTTAGAGGGATTTTCCAAAGTGCCTAGGCACCTAACTCTCAAGAGGAATTTAGCACCTACATACTTTTGAGGATCTGGGCCTTGGGTATTTTTGAAAATCCCAGCAGGTGCCTATCTACATCTTTGGGCACCTAAATACCTTTAAAATCTTTCCCTAAATGACTTGCCCAAGGTCACATAGGAAATCTGTGGCAGAACAGGGTATTGAACCCAGCTCTCTCAAGTCCCAGGGTCTGGCCCTAAGTACTGGACCATCTTTCCTTTCCCTGGAAATCACAGTGGACAAAGTGGGTATTTATGAAGTTGATCTACTGAGGCTTGCACAAGACAGTTTGTGACAGCCATTGGAAGACAGGAAGAAATGTTTGATGCCTGATGTGTCAAAAACACAAAAATCAAAGCATTTCCAAGGGAGACACTCTAATAGGAACCCTGGTATGAATCAGCTGGAACACCTGTTTTCAATTATGACAGCTTAAACGATTGTTTAATCTTTCACCAAAAAAATTAACCTATCCTTGACAAAAAGCTACATTAGAAGAGTCAACCTAAAATAATAACCCCAAGAATTCCTATACCTTTTTAAAATGCAATAATGAATTGAGTCTTCCCTCTTAATTGTCTTCAAATGTCAGGGGGAAATTGTATATGGCAACTATAAAATGAACTATTGACTATTCACTTTCTATATAAGGCAATATTTTTTATTTGTCACAGAAGATCTAGGAACTATACCTCCAAACAGGGACTCCTGTCAAATTGTAGGGAAAGGCTATACATGATCTTTATTTAAAAGGTAATTGGGGGCAGAAAGAAGCAATTGATTCTTATCACACCTTGCAAATGTTGTCTATTATTCCAGCATGCTTTAAGTTTAAAGCATTTAAAGGGTTTTATATTGATTTAAGTCGGGAGGCAAAAATGAAGTTAAAAATAAGAGTATTAGGATCAACTGTCTTTCTGAAGCTAGCAAGTTGTGTGTGTGTGTGATCAAAGTCACCAGTGAACACTAAGTAAACTTCAGTTTTATATAAGTCCCTGATTCTGCACATGTACTTGTCTAATTTTTAGCATGTGAATAGTTCTGCTGAAGTCAGTTGGGCTACTCACCTGTTTAAAGCACTGCTCAAAGCAGTCTGAAAGAAGAGTGTCAGGTGGAGGTATCATTCCACAGAAATGAAAAAATATCTAACTTCACCCCACCCCCACTAACTCGACCCCAATCTCCACATTAATTCTGCCCCCGTAACTATTCTTCTCCTCCCCAGGCTTATCTCTGCTCCTCCTGCAACTCCAGGGGTTCTTCATTCCACTCTTTCAGGGCTTGGCAGGGTGGCTGCAGCAAGGTCCCCTTTGCCCTTTTCCAAGCTGGGTGTTGCAGGGAGGTGGGGGAGGAGTGGAGGAGCTGTCCCCATTGCTCACAGGGACAGGGGAACAGAGCCCCCCTATCTGCTTACACCGGAGGAGGTGGGGAAGTGTGTAAAACTGCCAATCAGAAGGGGATTTCCCCCCAGCTAGGGCTGACACGTGAACCCAACAGTAACCCCTCTCGAGTTGTAATGATTTATCTGCTGGGTCTGAGACTCTTGCAACCAGTCGCACTTTAAGCCCTGGTTTAAAGTTAAAGATGAGTGTAGGTGTTTACAGGACCAGGGCCTAAACTACTGCACTTTTAGGAAAAAGTCAGCTCGTTTATGTATTGCTTAGCATTCTAATTTCAGCATGCCTGATTTCAAAGCATGCCTGATTTCAAAGGGCCACACAGAAGGTCAAATTCTTATAAGTGTATTCAGGTCACGTGAAGCTAATTTTTTTTTTTAATATGTTTACTTAGGAGACTTTCCTTGACTACATTTTCCGACTTGGAAAATCATCAGCAAATTCCTGTGGATTTTTTATTTTGATTTTTATTATAGGTTGAAAATCACTGAATCTATTACTTGAATAGAAATGTTGTCTTTATTAAAACGAAAGTGCAAGTATGAAATGAAAAGTACAGCTAATCTTTAAAAACCCTGTGCAGTGATTTGTAACTGGAAATGATTGAGAACATTTGCTTGAAAGTAAATGTATGTAAGTTTCTGGGTTTGGGTTTTTTGTGGGGGTATGTTTGGTTTGGGATTTGTTTGTTTTTTTACTGTTTCAGAGACATTTAAAATGTAATGAATTCAGTGGCTGTAAATGACTCTTTTATGCCAGCTAAGTATCATTCAGACTTTAATAATTAAACTTGATTGAAGAGAACTAAATATTCACACAAGTGGGGGTTACTGTAAGAAGATCCTCTTACAGTATGTATATTTTAAAAAGGCCCATGGCTTAGGTTCACTTCATGGTTTCAAATCCAAGCAGGCACGTTTAATTTACTTCAGTATGGACAGAAGTTCGGCATGGCTCTGCAAACTTCACTCTGACATGATGATGATGATGATATTTTGCATTTCTATTGAGGTTCTAAATTCCAGTTTATTCTCAATAGGTACCTGGACTGCCCTTTTCCCCATAGCAGCTGATCACCTGCCAGTAGTGCATTAAGTGACATGACAAACCTCTGTCATGTGTGGGTCATTCTCTCTCAGCCACGCCCCAGGGGGAGTGAGTTTTTTCAGTTTGGTAGGGGGAGGGTTGTTTATGTTAAATGTACACACAGCTCTGTGGTTATGTTAGAGAAAGCAGGTTAAAGAAGTGTGTCTTGCCCGTGGAGGGGAAGGTGGTGAGGTCTGTGATGGCCCTTAGATCCTAGGGGAGTTTGTTCCACAGTTTGAGACCAAACCCCAAGAAAGTTCTGTTTCCTGCACAAATGAGTTTTATCCTTGTGGTAGAAAATGTCATGGTGCCTGAGCAGTGGAGTTGTTGAGCTTTAGGAGATCTTTTAGATATGCTGGGCCATTGACACTGAATTAATTTAATCTCACAATAATTCCATGAGAGAGGAAAATATTATTCTCATTGTCCAGGTGGTAAAATGGATATACAGAGATTAAGAGATCTGCCCAGCAAGTCTCTGGGAGGTCTGGGAATAGAGCCCTTATTACCCAACCCCCACTCCTCCTTTGCCCTAGCTATTGCACTCTTGAGACAGCTTGCCCAGTTCAGGTTGTGCACCATCTTTGAATGATTCTGTCTTGCTGACCATCACAGCCTGAGAAATGTGAGACCAGTGGGATGAGTTGGATCACAGAAACCCCCTGGGGCTGCCAACTGATGTGCCAAGACTACTTCTGCCCCTGTTTTCCCTGCCAGCTTGGGACTCCAGCACCCTGTTTTGTTGAGCCAGACACGCTAGCCTGCTCCAGCACAGACCCAGGGTCTGAACCACGTGCCCCGAAGCTGCAGACTTAACTGAAAGCAGCTTAAGAAGTGTTCCTGTCTTTTACACTCAGATACCCAACTCCCAGTGGGGTCCAAGCCCCAGATAAATCCATTCATAAATTGTTTGCTCTCTATAACACTGATTGAGAGATATGCACAGCTGTTTGCCCCCTCCCCTCCCAGGTATTAATACATACTCTGGGTTAAATAATGAGTAAAAGGTGATTTTATTAAATACAGAAAGTAGGATTTAAGTGGTTCCAAGTAGTAACAGACAGAACAAAGTGAATTACCAAGCAAAATAAAATAAAACCCGCAAGTCTATGCCTAATACAGTAAGAAAACTGAATACAAATAAAATCCCACCTTCAGAGATGTTTCAATAAGTTTCTTTCACAGACTGGACGCCTTCCTAGTCTGGGCACAATCCTTTTCCCTGGGACAGCCCTTGTTCCAGCTCAGGTGGTTGCTAGGGGATTTCTCATGATGGCTGCCCCCTTTTCTCTGTTCCACCCACTTATATATCTTTTGCATAAGGCGGGAATCCTTTGTCCCTCTGGGTTCCCACCCACCCCTTCTCAATGGAAAAGCACTGAGGTTTAAGATGGATTCCAGTCCAGGTGACATGATCACATGTCATTGTAAGATTTCATTACTCACTTGCCAGCACACTTGTATACAGGAAGTCTCACAAGTAAAACAGAGCCATCTACAGACAATTGTCCTGGTTTAATGGGAGCCATCAAGATTCCAAACCACCATTAATGGCCCACACTTTACATAATTACAATAGGCCCTCAGAATTATATTTCGTATTTCTAGTTTCAGATAAAAGATTGATACATTCATACAAATAGGATGAACACACTCAGTAGATTATAAGCTTTGTAATGATACCTTACAAGAGACCTTTTGCATGAAGCATATTCCAGTTACATTATATCCACTCTCATTAGCATATTTTCATAAAATCATATAGAGTGCAACGTCACAATCAGCTCTCACTGCCAACCTCAGCAGCAGCTCTGCGATAGAAGAAGTCAAAAGGGCGAAAAAGACAAGGCACTAGCTAGTACGAAAGGCTTGTTCACTGCGTTTCCAAATTGCAGTTCTAGCTAGGCGATACTTTTTTTCAGAGATAAATGATTGGCCAATATCCCCAGAGAGGATGGAAGAAGCCGAAGAACTTTCACTGTCAAAAATCATGGCAGGTGTAGGCATTTGCCAGCTGTTCTGGAAATGCACAACTGTCTCGGTCCCCGTTCATCTGCTGGGATCACAGTGGGACACGACTTGAAAGGCAGAAAGAAAGATAAAATGAAGAAAGGAAGCATCTGAGACACCACTTGATTTTAATTAAATCCTGCCTGCAGCCAAAAGAAAACTCTCTTCTTTTCTCACATACACCTGGGACACACAGAAGGATGACAGGGTCTCTGTTCCAACATTGCCTGCTCCCCACCCTCACAGTGGCATGAAACTGAGTCATATACAACTCCCCCTCATACAATCCACTTTGCTCACTGTTCCAGAGGAAGGTGAGCAAGTCACTGCCAATACGCCTTGAGGGAACAATCTCCTCTGCCCTCCAGCGTGGTGATCTAACAGATCTGCAAGAGGGGGATGACCCTTTGCTTTCTGACTGTTTGCTGAAAACTTCCAGATACACTTAAAGCGAAATCTGTGTGCTTTTAACTTTCTCAGAGGAATGAAGTGTTTTGGGTTGCCAGTGACACCATGTAACTACCTTCCTTTGGGAAGAGGGCAGATACACAGCTAGCAGGTGGCGTACACAAGGTAGCATCCGCCATGCTCTCCCGAGATTGAAAGACAACCAAGCACCTGTCTCCGGTCTTCTGCTGCCTGGTCGCAATGGCAAATCCCCATCCACCAGCTGGGTGTAAGATGGGAACAGCTGGACTCCCCTCCACCCTCTTGCCCTTAACTAGTCAGTTTCAGCTGTCAACCTCGAAGCCGCCTCTGAAGACTGGAATTGTGGATGTGACAAGAAAGCTAAGCAGCCCTTTGCCATTGTCCTGCACAGCATGAGAGAATGCATACTTCATGAGATTTGCCAAAAGAACTTCTGCTGGATAGCTTTGGTTTTATTCTTCTCCTCATAAAAGGTTTTCACTAATGACTGGTCTTTTGAGGTTTTTGGCACAGTGAGAAAGGAGGTCAGCAAGTTAACAAATTAGACATGTTCCACCTGGACAAGCCAACAAAAAGTTAATTTTAGTGGGTCATATTGTAACCTACCCTCCATCTCTTGATATGTACCTAAATGATGGAAAGCGCCACTCAGATTCATAAAATATTTTACAGGAGAGTAAAACAGATCTAATAGACCTATTTCTCATTAGAAAGGTCAATGCCATGAACATCTGATGCTGTACAACTGTCTGTTTTAATTTAGCAGGTCAAGCTTGACTAAGCCAATCCCCTGATTGGTCTGAATTCACTTCTACTGAAAAAAGCAATTTTCCTACAAATTGTCAGGATTATGTGCTCTAGTCCTATATTTTTGCAAGACATCACCAGCCTGGTGATCAAACCAAATTTGCCCATTCTGCAAGACCAAGCAAAAGTTTCACATTACAAATTAATATTCAGAGTCTATAAACAATGACATCTAAATCCTATTAGGAATCAGATTATACACTTTACTTAGCCCAAGAATAGAGGCAGGCAAAAGGCTGGGGAAGAAAAGCAGATCTAAGTTCATAGATTTGGAGCATGCTTTAAAAATATACCTTGTCAGGTGCAAGATCAACATGCAACATTTGGATGGAGGGAATTTTGGTTTTTGTAATTTCTGAAATAAAACATGGGATTTTTAAAAGATACTTCAAGCAAAAATGAAATAAAATATCAGATTGTATCTTTTTGGGTACATTCAGCTTTTCCTTTCCTTTCAAGCCTCAAGAATAAATCTGCAATTTGTGAGCATTATAGATTTATCCCATTCTCTCTCCATTAGTGGGTCCTACAGTAATTACCAGCCTGTTCCCACATCTAATGGGACCCAGCGGTGTATCCCTTTTCTTGAAAGACTCGCCTCCTAGAGTAACAGGAGAGAAGAAAATGAAAGTGACCTTGCAGTGTGTGCATGCAGCCAGTACACCAGATTGCATCAATGGCTGGTGGTGTCAAAGTATTACTACAACCAAGTGGGCACTCCTGGAAAGCAGCCAAATATGGAACAGGCTAAGAGATAAAAGCAAAAGTACAGGGAAAATGCATTCTTTCTTTGTGTATTGTCCAGCCAAGCTTAATTTTCTGTTTGCTAACAATGCAACATCATTAATTTTAAGGGCCTTGTGTAAACCCCATTAATTTTTTGTTAATCTACCAATAGAAACACCATTTATTTCTCTATGTTAAGCCCAGACAGCAACATGATTTAGAAGATAATTTGCTTCTCTATAGTTAAAACTGAAGCTCAATGGTACATAACCAGTGCCTGGCATGTCCTCAACATCTTGTATAAATTGATGTTTGATTGTTGGGGTAATTATTAGGAAAGTGATCTTGAAGATGGAACTGCTGAGCAAAGTTCCAGTGCTCTTCAAATGTGAGAGGTACCCTGAAAGCGTGTAACTTGGGCCTCTTCTGTGTCACTCCACATAATCTCACTATGATTAGTGCAAGATCCTTCTCCTCAGTCCACTTCAGATTTCTGGTATCTCGCAGCCTCGTTCAGTCGGACTCATTTCACATCTCAGCTGAAAATACCTTTTTGTCCTTGCCCAAACCTCTACGTTTATTTTCCCCTCTGCTAGCCAGTGCCAGCTCCAGGCAACAGCCGAGCAAGCTCGTGCTTGGGGCGACGGATTCTACGGGGCGGCATTCCGCCCAATCCTAGGGCGGCACGGCCACTTTTTTTTTTTTTTTTTTTGGTTCACCGATCCGGCCGCCCTGTAGGGGGCGGTGGCGCGGAGGAGGGGAGCGTCCTGCTGGGAGCGGGCTGCGCGCTCTGTCTGCCCCAGCCGGTGCCAGGTCTGTAGCAAGCCCAGCAGGGCAGCCCGCATCCTTCCCTCCCTGCCGACCAGAGCGGTGCGGAGCCCTCCTGGCAGGCAGCGCGGCAGTCGGGGCTGCGTCGTGAGCGCCCCGCTGAAGCCCTGGCCGCCCCCCCTCTCTCTTTCCCCCTGCTTCCTCTCCCCGCTAGCCGGGGCACGTCTGCAGCACAGGGAGTCCCCCTGCACCCTGGCCCCAGCCACCCCGCAGGTTTTATTTTTTTTCTTTTCCTGCTTTGTCGCAAAACCTGTTCTGGCCACCCCGATTTTTTTTTTTTTGCTTGGGGTGGCAAAAAAACCAGAGCCGGCCCTGCTGCTAGCATTCATTATTTCTCGCGTTAATCATACTATTTATTCTAGGAATAGTAAAGTATTGTAGGGTACAGTTTCCATCACAAAGACTCAATCCTATCTAGTTTAATTTGGTGTATTAGTTATAATTCCAATCAAACTGCCATTTTAAAAAGAAAAACCTTCCTACTATAGTGGATTACTTCGCTAGACGTAAAAGTCTATTCTCAGAAGTCAGTTGTCTGTCCCCGTGGTTCTGAGTGCAGCATAAGCTGCTTTTAGTAAAATAAGAGCACCCCAGAACCTTGTCTGGAGACTCTACAGCTTCCAAGACTGTTGAGGAGGAAATGTGAAGTAATAACTTTCAAAAGTGAGCGGAGGAAGGTTAGAAAGAGACCGGTGACCAAACACTTTGCATTTCTACAGTCTGTCTGGGATCTGAATGTACTTTATAGATGCTAATTAAATTAGCATAACTACACCAGTGTGAGACAGATTTTGCAGATGGGGAAGCTGAAGCACAGAGAAGTTAAATGACTTGCCTGAGGCCATACTGGAAGTCTGCTCAGAGCTGGGAATTGAACCCAGAATGCTTAAGCCCCTGGAATTTAGCCACAGTCCTTCTTTCCCCTACCTCCCTAGCCAAAGCCCTATATTATATATTAATCCTTGTTACTGAAATGTGTTACACTTTCAGATTTTCATATGTCTATTAAAGAGGTTAGGGTTAAGAACCTTTTACAAGCTGGGTATTATTAAATGGGTGTCCCACTGTGGGACTTAAGTTAAAACCACGCTGTAGGAAAGAGGAGATCCCGTTCAAATTCTGCACATGCGCACACACACACACACACACACACACACACACACACAGTAACTAGCCTACAATTAATGGAGGATTTTCAAACAGTGGCAGTCTAGAACATTTTTCTTAATTAAAGGAAATTACTTTCCAGGCAATCCATTTTATTCACAGCTTCTAATTTTTATTCCTGTTCTCCCCCCACTGCGTCAGAGATATCATAGCTACTTCCCTACAGTATACTTAAGAGAAAATAACTGTGAGAGTTCAGAGATGCTTGTGTGGGAACTGTTGGTAAATGCTAGCTGTTATAGATGTACATCATCTCTGAGATGACATTTAAATTAGATTTGAGTCAATTTCCCTTATATTTGACATATTAATTATCACTCACATTGCAAATGGAACAATCTGTCAGGGATCTCCTATTCACAAGCAATTCTACATCATTGTTACAGCAACAGGTAGAGAATTTCTTAAATGCACCTTTCTCACTAATGTACAGGTGATCACAATCAAGAAAAGAGTTGGCCATACGCTGGTTAATTGAAAAGGAAAGTCCATGTGGCAGATCCTCAAATCAGCACAGCTCCACTGGCCTGATACGTGATCTGGATCAAATTTGTTGCTCTCGTTTCCTTTAAGCAGAGAAGTCTCCCTGCGATGGTGGGGCTTACTCCCCACACCAGCCCTGACAGAGCTGAATTAGGCCAAGTGGGCCCAATTAAGCTGCAAACAGGGGAGATTTAGGCTGTGTGGAGGGAGATAATGAGAAGGAAGCTCACCTGTGAGGGAACAGGAGTGGGTGGGAGCCCTCCAATAAAGCCAAGAGGCTGGACATAGCATAGGGAGTCAATAGGAGGAAATTTGCAGACCATCTATCCAGGGTGAGAGCAGTAAGGTGGTATAGATGCACTGTACTGTTTGCTACAAGGCTTGGGAGTAGCACCCACAGTACAGTAATATTGCTAAGTGACAGTCTGGGTAGTAGGTGTGAGGACTAACTGATACTGCTTGTGAAGAGAGACCTTGAAAGATCACCCCAGAATGGGAAACTGCTGGGAGACCTGGCTGGAAGGCTGAGTTAGGAAAAGGAAGCAGCAGTTCCTGGAGTGACAGAGGGGCTGCAGACTGTGTGAGAGAGAGACAGAGCTGGAGTGCAACCTCAGGAAGGGACATCAGCTTGGTAGAGCTACTCCTCAGAACTGCCAGGAGGAGGTGCTACCCAGTGGTGAGAAGAGTGCCCTGTCACACTGTTTTAGGGGTTCAATTTTCAGGATGGCTGAGGCCTAGCATTCGGGTAGGGTTGCTGCCTGTCCAGATTTCCCAAGATTGTCCCTTTTTGAGGTAGCTGTCCTGGGAAATCTGTAGGTCATCCTGTGACATGGTGTCCTGTTTTTTGTTGGCTGAGTCACCTTTTGGGCTGCTGCTGGGGTGGGGCTGGGGGAGTCAGCCTCTCTTCCTGGTGCTGCTGTTCCTACTCCCTCCAGGCTGTTCCACGGCTCCAACAGAAGGCATTAAGCAGTTGCTGCTACCTCCTAGCTGACCAACAAGCTGTTTGAACACCTCCCATTGCTCCAGGCAGTAGTTCTACCGTGTCATGCTCTTCACCATCCTCTTTAAAGTTTATATTTGAAGACATGCTCTAGGAATTATTGTAAAATACCGTGAGTGAGTTCCTTGAGTCTAGCTCTTTAGCTTGGCAAAGTTAAGGTCAAGGGATGACTTGATCATAGTCTGAAGGTAGGCTGTAGCATATCTGTGTTGGTGCTCTCCCATCAGCATCATTATTCCACCTCCGTGAGAGGTGGAAGCTTAGGTCGCTGTAACTTGCGTTGCTCAAGGGTCTGTCACAAAAAGACGTGACTCAAGTTAGATTGACCTAAGTGGTAGTGTAGACCTGCCCTAAGTATCTACATGGGAAATAAATATTAGCTCATGGTCTCTTCTGCCTAGCAGAGAATGGTATAAACACAACCCAATGGCTGAAAGATGAAGTTCGACAAATTCAGGCTGGAAATAAGGTGACCTTTTAACATTGAGAGTAATTTACTATTGGACCAATTTGCCCAAGAGTTGTGGTGGATTATCCATCACTGGCAATTTTTCAATCAAGATTTTATTTATTTATTTTTCTAAAAAAAGACTGTAGGAATTTTTGGGGGGAAGTTCTATGGCCTGTGTTAGACAGGAAGTCAGCTTATATGATTATGGGTGCTCCCTTCTGGCCTTGGAATCTATGAAATCATGGTGGCAGCTGTTCCTAATCTGTGGGGCCTTCCTCCTAGGAGCCATCTCCATTTCTGCCTTCATCTGAGCTGAGGAAGGAGAGCATACAAGTCCCAGGTTGTTGGGGTTTTTTGTACCTCAGGGGTGGCAACCTTACTTGTAGCAGGCAAAAATTGCACCTGCACACTTAATTGTGGGCATATTTGCACAATTATCCAGGCCTGCAGCCAGGGAGAGGGGTTAGTGCTCAGATTTGGGCCCATAATGCAATAGTGCCCTGCAAAAAAGGGAAGATGGACTTGCAAAAATTTGGCCTGTGGAATCGTGTTTCTTAGTAGCTGAGTAGGTTCCAGTCTTGGCTCTAAGTCTGAAAATGCCAATCACAGCTAAGGATCAAAGACATGTCACCTACCCACTTTATATCACTGTACCGGGGTGCTAGTGGCAGCAGACTGTGCAGCTGCAGTCTAAAATGACTTGGAACTGAAGTCAGATCTAGTGGTGGATCATATGGAAGATAAAAGATCCTAGTGTTGAGGGGCTGATAGTCCCTCTGTCTCTCCCTAGACCACTACAGCCCAGCTGGTATTCATGCTCAGAGCAGTCTGGCACCTAATGGGTGCCCCAGGCCTGTGCAATCCCCTATCAGTATATAATGTAATGCTCCCTAAAGCACTTTGGAACATCTTTGATTATGTGGAAAGCAGTGTGAAAACCCAAGCTGCTCTTGGTGTGCTGCGAGTCTGAATCACTTGAAAGATCTGTGTACAAACCAGTCATGCTTCCTCTCAATGGCAACTACCATTTTATCAATAATACCTGGAGGACCTGGTACAGACAAGGCTGTAAACCTGTTTTTTGAGTTTATTTAGCATGGAAAGGGATAACTAATCACAGGATTTGTCTTATTAGCTATGGAATGTTTCACTAAATGGCATCTCCTGGAAGCCAGGATGCTATTCTAGGATATTTTTCTTTAAAATACAGCCCTACATTTTTCCAATGTAACTAATTTTGGATGTCTCTGTTTTTGGGAGCCCAACAAGACACCTTCAGGGGTCATGATTTTTAGATATGCCGGATTACACCCCACCCCTCTGAAAGCCAGGCCTCTTTCAGACCCCCAACACTGAGGCACCCAGAAATCACTCTTCTCCTCTGACAATCTGTACCATGACTGTTTGTTTTAGAAGAAAAATAGTGAACATATATAAACACAATGGTCTGAATTCAGTTCTGGCCCTCCACTATGAATTTGGCTGAGCTAAATTATTAATAATAATGTTCCTTCAAGGAGTCCAATTTGACCCTAGAAGCGAGTAGCTCCTGTGCAGCATTTTCATCACAAAACCTGAAACGCACAAGGATAAGATTCTATTCCAGAAAGTCTGGGTCTGCTCACCTCTGCCTAGGGAAGCCCGCCCCAAATGGAAGATAAGTGGAAGAAAGGTCTAAAGGCTTCCTTTGCAAGGCTTTCTCCCCAGTAGCTTTTTCCCAGGGATGTGAGGTTTGCTCCCTCCCCGTCCATGGAAAAAGCCAGAGGACCAGCGACCAAAATCTTGGAAGATGGTCTGGGATCCACCTGGATTCTGGTGGGACCAATAAGAGTCCAGAGCCATCCACATGCAGACTCTGTGCTCTGACCTCTCCCTGACAGCAGCTGATTGGGATTTCCAGAAATAGCTGATGCCAGGACCTCCATCTAAAATGTGTGTGTGGGGGAAGGCGGGGGAGGGATTCCTAAATGCACAGTATGGGCCATGTAAGTATAATAGAGCCTTGGCCTGTGTTATCTTCTGAGGGAATATCTGCTGGGTGTCAGGATAGCCCTGCCCCACCCACTCGCCCAAATAGATCCCTGGACCTGCAGAGAGCTCAGTCTGCGGCAAGGGGAAGGGTCAGTGTTATGGAGGCAGCTGGCCCCCCTCCTTCACAGAATGTGAAGGGCACCCTCCATCTGAGAGCTTCCCAAGTTGATTTTGGGGGATGCCCTTGGGTCCTCAACTCTCCCCTAAACTTCTAGACACCAGGACTTCCTGTGTCACAGACACTGCAGAAGAAGTGAGCCAGTTCAAGTCTATTTGGCCCTAACCCCCCTAGAGGTAATGGATGGCTGCTTCTCTCTCGCAGGGCCTGTGCAAGAAAGTTTCACGCCCTAGGCGAAACTTCCACCTTGCGCCCCCCCCACGGCAGCTCCCCCACCTCTGCCCTGAGGCGCCCGCGCCCTCCCCCATGGCAGCCCCCCCCCCCCCCCGGGGGAGCCGTGCGGCAGCTCACCTCTGCTACGCCCTCCCCCCCCCCAGCAATGACAATAATTGCATGGAGCTGCCACTGCGCGGGGAGAGGGAGTCTGAGCCGCACGTGTCAGAGCGCTGTCGGCAGCCCAGCCCGGGAATGCTAAAAAAAAAAAAAAAAAAAAATTGGGGGCACTGCTTTTTGACACCCCCAAATCTTGGCGCCCTAGGCAACTGCCTAGTTCGCCTTAATGGTAGTACCGGCCCTGCTCTTTCCCACAATATCTTGTGGCTAGCTTTACAATTTCCTCATCCTTCTAACAAAGGGGGTAAAAGGGATTCCTTCCTTTACTATAGTGTGGTAGCACCTAGGAACTGCAGCCAGGGACCAGGACTCCATTGTGTTAGGTGCTGTACAACCACAGAACAAATGTTGATCAGACTTAAAGTAGCACTTTTCCCTACCCCTTTCTGGTGGTTCAAACAACCCCCTTAAGTTTGTGGCTGCAAACACAAGGACACCATTTATGTCTTGCTCTTCCTCACCACTTGAATTCAGTTGGTTTGCATCTGATGTGCATAGCTGAGGCATTATACCTTGGTCAATTCAAAATGCCTTTCTTCCTAGTTCCAAATGCAGGTTTGGAGTTACTAATAATTTTGTAATATTTCTTTTGAAAGAACAGCAAAGATTTGTCATAAAAGGAAGGGAAGGAGATGACCCACTACTGTTATGCCTTGCCAGATATGGTTTAAAGGCTTAGGTAAAGAACATGGAATAAAACTTCTAAAATTCTGACTTGTTCTAACACTGCAGAAAATCACTGGTACAAATTCATCCCTATTATGGCTTTCCTAAATCAAATAAAAATATATGGGAAATGACCTTTGGGCATTATTTTTCCTTATACTTGTTTGAATAAATGAAGCTGTGGGGTGAAAAAAAGTTGCAAAACCAGTCTTGGAAGCTATGAACCATAACTACTCTACATTCTAGAGCTGTTATTTAGGTCTTGAGGTCCTTCCATTAATGACTCATATCCCTAGGTATCTAGTTTCTGAGCAACTACCCTGAAGGGGCCCAAAATTGCATGTAAAAGCTGTCTGAAAGTGACTATTACACCATCATCATGACATATTGCAAAAACAAACCATTATTTACTCTGTTCAAAATGGCCTAGAGTCATAGCAAACTGCATGATTGGGTATCACCACAGCAAACGAACAGGGCTTTGCGTCTTAAATACCAAAAGAGATTGGGCTGATTTAAGGTTTTTATTGCCTGCAGCTGTACGTCCCTGTGTGGCTTACTGCTTTTGGGGGGGGTTGCATCTAATTAGTGCATCACCCTTTCCACAAGGGCTCAGCACCTCTTCTGGTTATCCCAGAGTTTGAAACAACAAGTATAACAACTAGTGCTGAATTCTGCATTGCAAGCTGTGCTAAACTGTTACTATTGCAGCTATACCTTTTATAAAATCACTTTATTTACCCCTCCTGTGTGGTGGTTGGTTCATCCATGCACAGCTGCTTTGGAGGGGAAGTGTAGGCTAGTGGTTAGAGCCCAGCCCTCCCATTTGGAGTTCCTAGGCTCAATCCTCAGCTGCAACCACCAGCAAAGGGTTTTAGCTGAGGGGCATTGTTGCAAAAGAACTACTTGCAGCTCCCTGTTCTAGTAGCAGGTTCTACACCAGTCCCAATGTACTTTAGAGATGCCTCAAGGCTACTCTAAATGAGACTGGCTAGCTATGGTCCCAAAGGGTTGATACACCAACAAGAGATCACTGGCCACACCTCCTTTATCCTAGTCACATGCCCTTCAATGGAGACTGAGAGCAAGCAACAAAAGAGTCAGCCATACTGGCTGTAGGCCAGCTCTGCACCACCTAGAGATTCCCTTAGAGTAGCACAGGGGGGCCAGCATGAGGCCAAAGTTCTGGACCCAAGTTCCTTTTTCCAGCTCTGTCACTGATTCACTAGGCAAGTCACAGCCTTTCTGTACTTATGTTTAAGCATCTGTAATTATTTACCTACTTCACTGGAATGCTTCATGGCTTTATTAAGGTTTGCAGAGCTCCAGGAGACAGCCAGCTGACTTTCATTTCAAGTGGCTTCTCTTTATTTGGATGGAATTATATAAATCTTTTCTTTTGCTCAGCCAATCTGCATTCAGGTTTGACCTGTTAATCTTTAATACTACCAAATTTCAGTCAACTGAGACTCATTACTTTTATTTCAAGCTAGACAATAAATCTGTCTAGACACTTAAAATTTAGCAGGTGTTTTTTCCAGATAGGATAGATTTTAACTAGTCAAATCTTTATGAGATGCTGCCCTGAACCAGACAGGTAATCACAAACTGCAATAATTCTGACAGCTCTTTGGCTTCATTGCAGGTTTCTCTATTTTACCCAAGCAGTTAACTGACCAGCAGTGGAATGTAACATTGCTCATGTAACACTGCTCAACAGCCAAAATGCTTCTGAAATCAATGTAGTCAAACTTTACTAATTCTGGGTCACTGAGAATGAAAATGATGCTTAAAATTGTTGATTGGCTCTAGTTTTCAAGATATGCTCTTGGGTCAGTATATACGACCCTTGACTTGGGAATGGCGGAGGATAAGTGAGTTATAAAGGGAAGGGATCTCATTTTAAACCAGAAGTGACTAAAATACATCTTTGACTGGATCTATGAATAAATCTGTGACTGGGTTTGGACAGTACTTGCTTTTTAGGCAAAACAATGAATGATGCAATCTGAAGCTGGTATTGCGTCATACATGATATGAATTGCATCATGTTATTCCTAGAAGTCATGGATGATGCAATCATAACGAAGCTTACATCACTCTGCTGAACAAATTGCCCTATATCAGCTCTAGAAATCACACAGTGTCATGCTCTCTTATTTATCAGTGTTTGATTTTGCAAAGGGACACATTTCTGTTTAGCCAAAGTGAGCAGAGATGCCTCGTACTTGTGTGAACAGTGCAGATAACTTCTGCTATGTTTGTGGTGAAGTGACTTTTGCATCACAAAAGCGCAGTATAACCACTATGGTTAAGAAAGCCTATCACCTTTACTTTGGCTGCAAAATTGGAGATCGAGACAAGAGGTGGGCCCCACACATATGCTGCAACATTTGTGCAACAAATCTTCACCAGTGGTTGAAGAGGAAAAGGAAATCTATGCCTTTTGCAGTGCCAATGATTTGGAGAGAGCCAACAGATCATACCAGCAATTGTTACTTCTGCATGGTGCCTCCAATTGGGAAAGGTGTGTCAAAGAAGAAAAAGTGGACTGTGCATTATCCAAACATTCCATCAGCTATACGCCCAGTACCCCACGGAGAAGGACTGCCGGTTCCTGATGCACCAGAATCATTCTCACTTGAGTCAGACGAGGAAGAGGATGAAACTTCTGGTCCCGAACCATCAATGTCACAGGACCCACATTTTCTCCCATCCTCCTCCTCTGAACCACACCACATAACACAAGGTGAACTGAATGACCTTGTCAGAGATTAGGAACTACCCAAGAGTAAGACAGAGCTGTTGGGCTCCAGACTACAGCAGTGGAATCTCCTGGCAGGTGATGTTAGGGTTTCCATGTTCCATGACCGTCAAAAGGATCTTGTCCCATTCTTCTTCATGGAAGGTGTTCTTGTAGCCTGCAACATCAATGGTGTGATGGCAGCCCTCAACATTGTTCACGATTCAGATGAGTGGAGACTGTTCATTGATTCATCGAAGACGAGTCTTAAAGCTGTTTTACTGCATAATGGCAATGTTTTGCCATCAATTCCAGTTGGTCATGCAGTCCATATGAAGGAAACCTATGACAACACGAAACAACTTTTGAGGTGCATAAACTATGACCAAGATCAGTGGCAGCTTTGTGGCGATTTGAAGGTTGTTGCTCTCTTGCTTGGTCTGCAGACTGGATACACAAAGTACTGCTGTTTTCTCTGAGAATGGAATAGTCATGCAAGAGATTCCCACTACATCAAGAAAGATTGGCCACTCCTACAGTCATTGGAGCCTGGGAGGAAAAGTGTTCAGCATCCACCACTTGTTGAATCAAGGAAGATTTTGTTACCACCCTTACACATCAAGCTGGGTCTGATGAAGAACTTTGTCAAGCCATTGACAAAATACAAGGAGCTTTCAAGTACCTCCGTGGAAAATTTCCAAGGTTAAGTGAAGCTAAGATAAAGGAAGGTGTCTTTGTTGGTCCTCAGATTCGTGAACTTCTTTGAGATGATGCATTTGACCATGCACTGCGTGGCAAGGAAAAGACAGCATGGAAAGCCTTCCAGTTAGTGGCAATAAATTTTCTCGGAAACAACAAGGCAGACAACTACAGGTTGTTGGTGGAAAACCTCCTCAAGGCATACAAAAGCCTTGGTTGCAACATGTCACTAAAGATACATTTTTTGCATTCTCATCTAGATTTTTTCCACCCAACTGCGGAGCAGTGAGCGACGAGCACAGCCAGCAATTTCACCAGGACATTGCAACAATGGAGAAACGCTATCAGGGTAAATGGAGCCCATCAATGCTTGCAGACTATTGCTGGACAGTGACGAGATGCTCCATTTAATGAATACAAGAGACAAGCCAAGAAGCGCCGAGTAGACACTGAATAGGACTAAACTATGTACATAATAGTTTTTTGCCTTTTGTTTCATAATAAATTTTATTTATATAACCCTTTTGCTGATTTTTAAAGTGTTCCATAAACAGGACAGATGAAATATTATCATGTAAAGCAACCATAAACACATGAAAAGACCTAGGTTTACAATTTATGATTAAAACTCTACTATCTACACAATAGACATAGACATAAAATGTAAAAACTTAAATATCTTAGAAACAGTAGCCAATCAGTTGTTTTAATTGTCATATTTGAATTCAGCACATCAAAATACATAATAAATAGCACATTTTATCTCTGAAGCAGACGACGTCTCAAAAATTGTAGACCAGTGTAATCTGCCCAGTGAATGGGCAGAACAAAGAATTTAAATTTTCATTTCAATTAGTATTTGCCCAGTGAATTTTGAATGTCAAACATGAAGTCTTTACACTCCTTTTGTGCCTGGAGTTGGGCCATTGGTGTAAGTTAAGATAATAGATCCACAATATCCAAACTGAAGTTTCAAGTTTTACCCTCTCTCTTCCTAGTGTAGCCCAGTCCTTTCTTCCAGAAAAATGAACACTTGGCAATGGGTGGAGGTTTGGGATTTAGCAATGAGGTAAGATATTGCTGAATCAGTAAACAGGAACTCAAAAGAGACATGGTGCAAGCCCTGACTTATATAGCTGTTCACTCACTGTGTAACAACCACTGGACTTCCCAGAATGTTAAGTATGTTGTGTCAACCTATAATTACAGTGATTAGGCTCAGCTCCTAGAGGAAAATTTTGGTGAAACACCATTATTTTTAACACGTGTTATGGTAGGGGCCAGAGGGCTGGGTCCCTCTTGTGCCAAGAGCTGTATAGTATTATTTTCCTGGTAGTGCCTATCGTGTGCTAAGCACTTTCTTCACAGAACAGAAGGAACAATTCCCAGGGCCACAATGCCCACAATCTAGAGATCATTACAATATGTGGATATTCTGGTGCCTAAAATAGTGACATCATGTATAAATAGTTGGAAGAATTACACACCATCCCCTTTCCTTTGAATATTCCAGAGACTATCTATTTTAAGACACATATCAGAGGGGTAGCCGTGTTAGTCTGGATCTGTAAAAGCAGCAAAGAGTCCTGTGGCACCTTATAGACTAACAGAGACAGAGGCACAAGTGTGCAAGATGTTTTAGGAATATGTGAGACAGCAAGGCTCCCATACTGAAGAGGTCTATGTTTAGAAAGAAGGCAAAAAGTATGCTGGCACCAGAGGGTGGCAATGTGAGGGGGTAGGAAAGGATGTTTGTTTTTCGTATGGGGCAGAAGGGGCATGAAGGCAAATGGATGGATGAGGGACTGAGTTAAGAGGATCAAAGGAAGAGGAATATTGTGAGGGGTGGGGAAAGGAAACTTGCAGGGAGAGTGAGGCTGACTGTGAAGACCTGTGACTGAGGGGAATTCTAGGGGGATAGGGGACAGCCAATCAGCAGACAGAAAATATTAGGCTGCAGGCTGTGGGGTGCAGAGAGTCCTGGCTGAGTCTCCCCTCTCTTCCTGTTGTTGCTCATCTCCTGTCTGGGGCCAGTCTGGTCCTGGTGACAGGCTCTGCTCCCAGCAGCTCACACTTTGCCCCACCTCAGTTCATGGAGCTGGGGTAACTGGGGAGAGCCTTGCATCCCAGTGCCTCTTGGAGGCTGCATTGCCTCCAGAATAGGCTCCCAGATGGGAGGAATTGGGCAGGATGGCAGCTGGGCCTCAGCCCTGCCTCACTGATCCTGCTGCCCAAACTTGGGGCAGATGCCCTGGACAGTGAAGGACGCTATGGCAGTTCTCTAGCACTCTTCCCACCAGCATCCCCTCTGTCTTTCCTGGGCTCAGTTATAGCCAGCTGCTCTTCTTGCTCTGATGGACACTGAGAGATGAGGGAGAAGGTGCCATTTGCATTTAACATAAAGGCAATGTAGATCTTAGTGTCAGCTGCGTTCTGCTGGAACTGTATCCCATGCTTACTTACAGTCCCCTATGATGGCTTCACAGAGACATTGAATAAAATGGAGGAAAGACTGAGCCTTGTGGAAGAGTCTGGAGGGTATTTTCCATAACAGCCCTCTGGATTTAGACATAGAGAAAGGAGTGGAGCCATTTCTAGACATTTCCATCCACCCCTTTGTTGACCTGAATTTATGGGCTAGTTTATTATGGCTCACCACTGATCTGATCAGAAGATATTTAGATTCTTTTCGCAATTTAGGCTGTGGGGTTAGCGAACACAGAGAGTTCAAAGTCATGAGAGGACTCTTGGGTTGTGTGGCAAGGACACTTACACTGAGGACAATAACAAATTGATAAGATCTTTATTAATATAAATGAAAGAACAATACATGCTATTAAACACAGAGTCACAAAGAAGTAATACAATTCTATGACCCCCTGGTGGTAACATCTCTATTCTAAAAGACTACTTAAGCTAGCTTACTCACACCCTTCCCTGAAGACCTGGTAGTAGGAGACTGAGGACCAGCCTCGTCTTTGGCAGGCCCGAGGAAGTGATGGTCCAAGCTTCCCAAGCTGGCAGGGATTAGGTTTGAGTGTTGAGTAGCTAGCCTGTATTGCGAAGCTGAGCTGATAGCTTGATAGAAAATAGGAAAAAGCGACCACCCTGTATGGCTGTTTGCCCTTTTAAAGGGTCCTGACACTGCCTAAATCCAGGCCCAACCTACCATGCCCAGATCTTATTTCCTCACCCAAATAAATCTTTGGGTACACTTTATCTATAGGTTAACATGTTATGACATATGTTCATACGTAGTAATATCAATTATCTCATCCCCAAAACCATTATCCTTGGCCTTACTTATGACTTCCATATTCTGCGGAGTACGTGCAATTACCAGTCTGTTCCAGACCTATGATAAACATATTCAGTTCTTTGTTTGGTTCCCCCATACAGTTCCCCAAAGTTGAGAGGGGTAACCAGTAGGCCATTTATCTATGCCAAAGGTTACAAACACTCATACTGACCTGCTCTAGCTCATCATACAGGATACAGGCCTGTAGGTTGCTTACGTTATAGCCAGCTATTATGAATATGAATAACATATACTGGAATTCAACATGGAACCCCAACAAAACCCAAGAAAATAAGATGATTCAATAATAATAGGATATGATAAAATAATATGAATCAAGCCAATGAGGAAAACACATTATTTAATGTAGCAAGCTAACAAACTGGCCGTATGGGCTACCATTGGTGAGAGAGCAGTATTTGATGATCAGCAGTAATGAATGCTTCAGAGAGATGTAGCAAAATGGATATAAATGACCCTTGTCTATGGACAGGAGCATGTCATCCGTCAGTGCTGTCTCTGTACTACCGTGGCAGGAAACCTGACTGAGAGGGATTCAGGATATTGGCAGCTGGTATACAAAGGAGGAGACAGGCCTTCAATAGCTTCTTCGCTGGCTTACTCAGAAATCGGAAGATGGGCACTGGGAGGTAGTTTGCAGGGTCAGCTGCATCAGTCAATGGTTTCCATAATACCAGTTGGACCATCTGGTGAGTGCTAGGTTTCCTTCTTCAGGAGCTGACAGTCTCTGGTAGCAGGGCTCCCAGGTGTTTGTGACCCTTCTTCATCAGCCAAGGGCACTGATCAGTGGCCTGGATTTTTTTCCATATGAAGAAACTTTTTTTCCATATGAAGAAACTTTTTTTCATAACAGGAAATAAATTTAGAACTAGCAGAGCTGTGGGGGAGGAAGAGCACCACATGAAAAAGTGCATGGAGGTGCTGTGGGGACATGGTGAATGAGTCTAGCTACTCCTTAGAACAGCTCTAGATTGAGCTCCCTTGAGCATTCTCTGCTCCAGCTCACACCTGCCTTTCTGAAGCCACCAGCTCCCCAAGCAGGACTACTCACCTTTCTCTATGCTCCCCAGCACAGGAAGCCAAATGATGGCTACCTGCCGCATAGATCTGTTAGAAGTGGGGAGTAGGTGCTTTTTGTGACCCTCTCCCCAATCCCCATATTAGAAGCAAGCAGAAAACTGGCCTTTACATTTTATGACATCCTGAATATGAAAACAAGTTCCCACAGCAAAAACACAATCAAAGTTCTCACATCAGCTAATTGGTTGGTATTAGAGACGGTGGCATTTATCACTGTACCTATCAAGCCTTAAAGCTCTAGTTTTGACATACAAATCTCTAACTTTATAGCCTTTCTCCAAAGTTTGTCAGGTTAGAATTTATTTGCAGTCTGCTTGCATGAATATTTAACAACATGAATTAAAATAGACCTATCCAGGAACTTGACTGCAAACCAGACACCCATATGGTCCTCTTTCTCAGGACCCAATGCAGTGTTTGGAAAATCAGTCAATGAATGTAGAATCAAAAGGGAGGGGGGGGTTATTTTACAGCTCATTGTCAGTTAAAGTGCTAGGTCCAGATAATTTCTCTGTCACCTTCATTCTGCTCAATTCCTTTTTACACGTTAAAATAAAAAGTACAGCCTCTATTCTAGAACATCAGTAAACACTCGCAAGAATCCATGAACTTGGGATTGAGGGGGTAAAATATGCAAAATAGATTCTGAAACAAAACCAATACAGTGTTTATCACTTAGCACACCCAGGCCATATCCAGAAGCTCTACGTACTGCGTATAGCTTTATAGCGTAGAAGTCAGGGTTACATTATACTAACTAATATTGCTGATTGTTCCATTGCCAGTATAATAACTATCCCTGAATTTCATGGATTACTCACATTATCATATCTGAGTCATAGATCTGCAGGCCAGAAGGGACCATTATGATCATCTAGACTGACTTCCTGCATATCATAGACTAAAGAACCTCACCCAGTAATTTCTGCATCTGCCCCAGAACTTCTAATCAAGCTAAAGAATATCTTTTAGAGAGATTTCCCTACTACAGCTTTCACGATAGCCATTGCTGTTTCCTCACCATCCCCCAGCCACGTTAAAGCCTACCCATTACCACAGAGCTACAGCTCCAGGTAGCTACGCAGTGGTTTGATGCATCCTCATATATTACCCTCAGCATTTTATTCCTCTTCTCCGTGTATCAGATCAGGCTGAAAGGGATATAAAAAGTTGTTTTTTAAAGTTGTGACACTAAGCAGATTAATGAGAACATTGCAATAGGAACTTATCAGCTCTAGTGTTTGATGGATCATGGTGAAACAGTCATCTTATCTGTCCACTGTATTATCTTATAGAGTCAGCAACTCTCACTCTGCTAAGAGTGCCAGCAACATTACAAATTATTAGCATGTTTCTCCCATAATACCCTCTGTGGGTGGGGAAATCCATTGACTTATCCTCCTTCAGAACCCTCCTTTAGCCTCACCACTGTTTGATGCCTACACAACATTGCCATCTGACAGTCTGGGGGGAGGGGTGTCATCTGAAACTAGTGATTATGCAAAAACTTGTTCACTTTATGTTTTCATGCTTCCTCCCCCATTTGCCCATTTCATCCACCTGTTGCATCTCATCACACATCCACCTTGTGCTGTTCCTACTATTCATAAATGACAAAGATGACAGCACTGGACACCTTAATATATAAGAGGAAAAGCAGCATGAAATTTGAAGTAATTCGAATAAAAAGAATCCAAAAGGATTAAGGGGCTGTAGGGATCAGCTTTTTGATTAAAAGGTTAAAGTTATAATCATATAAATAAATACACACACATTTACCCAAAACAAAAACTAATGTGGGATAGAACTGCCTACAACTACTTACTCATCCCAAACACAGAGTGATCAGAGGAATTGTTTAGGGTGCATGAAGAAGGTATATCTAGAACTAAGTAGATAAAATTAACCAAGGAAAAATTAAGGAGAGATTTCCTTGCAATGAGGACTCTTAGGCTTTTGAATAATCTTTTGAAGGAAGAGGTTGTTTGACTTACTTAAAACTTGATAGAGCAAGTCACTTCAGGCATAGGGGACAATCCTGCGCTGGCAGAGTGATGAAGTGGGTGCCCTTCTATGTCTTTTCTGTAGCTAACTTTATGATGAGGAACCTGGAGGGGGAGAGAGTGGGTTTTTGAGGATCAGGTTAGAACTCAGGGAATAGGAGGAGATAATTCCTCTTTCAGTATGAGGGGGTACTGTGTTAGTCTGTATCCACAAAAACAACAAGGAGTCCGGTGGCACCTTAAAGACTAACAGATTTATTTGGGCATAAGCGTTTGTGGGTTCTTTTGAGGAAGAAGTGAGTTTTTTACCCACAAAAGCTTATGATAAATAAATCTGTTAGTGTTTAAGGTACCATCGAACTCCTTGTTGTTCTTTCAGTATGCACTATCAGTATTTTGGTTGTTACTTTTTAAATCCTATTGAAACAACTATCCTGTTATAACATTTTGTTCTTAGTGAGAATATCCACATTGGAATCTGCACCCCATCAAAGATTTCTTGTCAATGAAGTGATATCTCTCATCCCAGCAACCATGAAAACTATGGTAACAAATGCTAACCAAGCCCAAGAATTCTCTGGCATCCTTTATCAGTAGGGTGAGGAATTGAGCTTCTTCCTGCAAATACCAATAAAAGGATGCTGTGCATTAGTTACCAAACATTTATTTGTACCCTGAAGCCATTACATTATCTTTCTGAGCTGTGTCTAAATAAGTACAGAGCTAAATTAACAGGAGCAAGGCTGGAAACAGCTCAGAGATTGATCTCAAGGACACAATACTTACAGTAAAACAATGGAAGACAAGTGTCGATGCCTGCATGCTTCTTAAATAACGGCATACGCAT
Source organism: Trachemys scripta elegans (assembly GCF_013100865.1). Lineage (NCBI taxonomy): Eukaryota > Metazoa > Chordata > Testudines > Emydidae > Trachemys > Trachemys scripta. The sequence goes on along the minus strand of NC_048303.1, from coordinate 14,671,716 downwards.
ACACTGGCATACAGACTATTTATTGATGTCTAACTCACTGATCGGTGTCCTCACAAAGGCCAAATGGAGTTTGAAACACACCTGACTGCTGGGCTTGGAATTTATAGCAGACTCCTCTTCGCACTTTCTGTAGTTCAGCTGGATGGGGTCAATCAGTGCTGTCTGTTTCCCTCTTTATCTCTGGTTTCCCTTAGGAATAGGGGGTCTGATAGCAAAATCTGTAAGAAAACAGGGCATAGCTGCGGTTAGTGAATGGAGGTTGCGGTTAAGAGAGATTTCTTCTATTTCCAACTCTGCCACTGACTCTGTGGGACCTTGGGCAATTCACCTCACCTTTCTGGGATTCCGTTTCCCCATTCGTGCAATAGGGCTTGCCCTTTTTATTAAAGTGACCAGAAATCTATAGGAAAGTTCACTATAAAAAGGCTGCATGTTAATGTTCTACTCACTTGTATTATGGTCCCATTATTGAAAATAATGGAAGCAATAAAATCAATGTATCTTGGTAGAGATTGAACAACAATGAGAAATATCAAAGATTAAATACAGAAAAGCAAAAACTATACATCACATTATTTATATTAGGGATCTTTGTGGACTAGAATTCCAAGTGTCAAACTTTAGGGGGCAGAATCCAGCTTCCCGAATTCCAGGATGATATCTAGGATCCTTGGCAGCATTCTTGTTCCTTAATTATTGCAAACATTGTGCAGGTGGCCACATACCTTGCACCAACCTGGGGTGTCCTTGTACCACCTGCAGCACCGGAAGTCAGATTTTCCCCTAGCTTACATCTTGTAGAGTCAGTTATAGCTCTGCAGAGTGGCTGTAAAAGGCTGCCTGATCAGAATGATGATGATAATGTCCAGCTCTTCTATAGTACTTTTCATCTGTAGGTCTCAAAGTGCTTTACAAAGGAGGGCATTCATTATCCCCATTTTACAGATGGGGAAATGAAGGCACAGAGAAGTGAAATGACTTACCCCAAGTTATCCAGCAGGCTAGCAGAGCTGGGACTAGAACCTAGGTCTCCGAAGGGTACGTGTACATGAGGAGAAAACCCACAACTGGCAGGGTCAGCTGATTCAGGCTCGCAGGACTCAGGTTTGCAGGACTGAAAAATTACTGTGTAGACATTTGGGCTCGGGCTGGCGCCTGGGCTCTGAGACTCTCCCCCATCATGGGGTCCCAGAGCCCAGGCCCCAGCCCGAGCCCAAATGTCTACACAGCAATTTTTAGCCTTGCAGCCCAAGCCTTGCAAGCCTGAGTCAATTGACTGTGGGCCAGCCACACATTTTTTTATTCCCTTGGAGACATTCCTGTGCTCCCAAATAGCTTTAGAAAAAGCACAAATTTACATGGAGTGAACTTGAAAGTGAGAGCAGACTTCCCAGAACTTAGCATTTGTCTTAGTATTGCGGCAGCTGTAGGAGCACAAAAATCTGGCTTCTTTATTCCAACTGAAGGGTGCTAATCAATCAAGTAAAACTAAGTTTCTCATCATATATATTTATGTGCACATGAACCACAATGTGCTAGGCACTTGACAGCCATGTTAAAAAAAAAAAAGAAAAGAAAAGAAAGAGAGAGAGAGAGAAAATATTTTCAAGCTGTGAAAAATCACTAACTGAACCTGCATCGTAAGCTCCTTGGGGCAAGTACTGTGTGTTTTATTTGCAACAGTTAGATGGCTACAGCTTTCAGGAACAGGGAGTATTTTTGTGGTTTAATTTGTGGACTCAGATGTTTGCCTTGGAATATTTTATGAAGGGGTTGCAAAGGTGAAAGACAAAATTAAGGACAATTGCCCATGATTAATGCCTTATGATGCTGGATAAGTGTGCTTAAGGCTCTAACCGGAGTAATCTTTATGCCTATGTACTTATGCCTTTCATTAAAAGAACTCCATATATTTTTTATGAACACTGTCTCCCTGCACCCCTGCATTATTTTTTTGCTTATGGAGAAACTGAGACACAGAGCGACATTCACAACTGATTTATACTGTCCTCTGCTGAAATAAACGAGGGCACGGGGCCTTTAGCCAACGGCATTCCATCAAGGAACAGCCACAATTTCTCCCTCACCCTCAAAGTGAATGAAAACATCCAGGAACTCAAATACCACAGATACGGGTGAGGTATAAAACAAGAGAAATAGAGTGGCCAAGGCAGCCAGGGTATGTGCTGATTTAGCACCAGCTTTGCTGACTGGGGTTTTCAGGACTCACAGTGGAACTTAATGCCTCCCCTGCAGTTAACTTGAACAGGGGGCACCAAAGGAAACACCCCTTCCTCTTCCTCAGGATGAATCCCCCTACACTGCAAAGGCCCTTAATGATGCAGTAGGTACGGTGTCTATTAAGCCAAGGTACATCTGAAAGGAGCTATTGCTAAATAAACATTGGACATGTGCATCTACAAGCATGAATCCAACCCAGGGAAGTGATGTGATTTGTCCAAGTTCAAAACCTATTTTAGTGGCAGAGCCAGATGACCCCAAAGCTCTAGACTTGGGTTTTCACCATTAGCACAAGTTCCCTCCTATATTGATGCTTGTACAGAATGATGTCTTGTAGTTTGTCCTGGTTCAGGTTTGTTTGTTTGTTTTTAACATGAAGTTGCGACGGGAGGACAAATTCTAAGCAGGGGGTCACACAAGCAACCATGTAAAGTCATCATTGTGGACAATAGGTGTGACCCTTTAAGCTGGAACATTCTAGTGGAATCAGATTGCTCTCCAAGTTGCTAGAAGTTTAGAAGCGGCTTTTAAAATAAAACCTCATTCTGAGTAGTGAACAAGGGGAAGCCAAATGTGATTAATCTCACTTTATTTTGGGGGTTTGGACAGAAATTACTTTGCTGTTTGCTATAGATTTTGACACACCGCCAAATGTAGGCTTCAAAAAAATAGTGCTGCATCTTAAGCCCAAATAGTCCTCAGCAGCAACAATTAAAATTCAGACAGCCAGAGTCAAACTATACTTGTAGCCCAGGGTTCTTGGCCCTCGGGGATATTGATTGCAAGAATCAATTTTGCATATAAATTACAAAAAAAGTAATCCTTAAAGTATCAGATTCAGTTGTAAGGACAGAACAAAAGAACTGTGTTATGTAAAGAGATTGTAACAGTCTGAAGTTTAGGAACTTGGGCTGGGTTTTCCAATGGCGGAGAGGTGCCCAACTCTCAGTGATTTTCAATCAGACTAAGAAGCCTAATTCCCTTAGGCCCCTGTGGAAGGGTCTGCCTTGATTTTGAAGGGAAATCACGGGCACCTTTGAACACCTTTGAGAATACAACTGAAAGAAATGACTGTACCTCTCCAAATGTGGATCCTCAATCTCTATGTGGCTCTGGGAATGAATGATAAAGGAGTCTGAGGTGCAAGTCGTGTTCTCGTCCATCCTCCCTGTTGAAGGAAAAGGCCCAGGTAGGGACCATCGAATTGTGGAGGTAAATTGGTGGTTGCGCAGGTGGTGTCAGAGAAGGGGCTTTGGATTCTTCGACCATGGGATGTTGTTCCAGGAAGAAGGATAGCTAGAAGAGATGGGATCCACCTAACGAAGAGAGAGAAGAGCATCTTCGCAGGCAGGCTTGCTAACCTAGTGAGGAGGGCTTTAAACTAGGTTTGCCGGGGAATGGAGACCTAAGTCCTGAGGTAAGTGGAGAAGTGGGATACCAGGAGGAAACACAAGGAGGAAGGTGCAACAGGGGAGGTCTCCTGATTCATACTGAGAAAGTAGGGCAATCGGTTAGTTATCTTATGTGCTTGTACACTAATGCAAGAAGCCTGGGAAACAAGCAGGAAGAATTGGAAGTCCTGGCACCGTCAAGGAGCTATGATGTGATTGGAATAACAGAGACTTGGTGGGGTAACTCACATGACTGGAGTATAAACTGTTCAGGAAAGACAGGCAGAGGAAAAAAGGTGGAGGAGTTGCACTGTATGTAAGAAAACAGTATGATTTCTCAGAGCTCTAGTATGAAACTGGAGAAAAGCCTGTTGAGAGTCTTTGGGTTAAGTTTAGAGACAAGAGCAACAAGTGTGATGTCGTCATGAGCATCTGCTGTAGACCACCAGACCAGGAGCATGAGGTAAATGAGGCTTTCTTTGGACAACTAACAGAAGTTTCGAGATCACAGGCCCTGGTTCTCAGGGGGGACTTCAATTACCCTGATATCTGCTGGGAGAGCAATACAGCAATGCACAGACAATTCAGGAAGTTTTTGGAGAGTGTTCAGGACAACTTCCTGGTGCAAGTGCTGAAGGAACCAACTCTAGGCCGTGCTCCTCTTGACCTGCTGCTCACAAACAGGGAAGAATTGGTAGGGGAAGTAGAAGTGGGTGGCAAACTGGGCAGTAGTGACCATGAGATGGTCAAATTCAGGATCCTGACAAAAGGAAGAAAGGAGAGCAACAGAATACGAACCCTGGACTTCAAAAAAGCAGCCTTTGACTCCTTCAGGGAACTGATGGGCAGGATCCCCTGGGAGGCTAATATGAGGGGGAAAGGAGTCCAGGAGAGCTGGCTGTATTTTAAAGAAGCCTTATTGAGGGCACAGGAACAAACCCATCCTGATGTGCAGAAAGAATAGCAAATATGGCAGGCAACCAGCTTGGCTTAACAGAGAACTCTTCGGTGAGCTTAAAAACATAAAGGAAGCTTACAAGAAATGGAAATATGGACAGATGACCAGGGAGGAGTATAAAAATATTGCTAAAGCATGCAGGGGTGTAATCAGGAAGGCCAAGGCACAATTGGAGTTGCAGCTAGCAAGGGATGTGAAGGGAAACAAGATGGGTTTCTAAAGGTATGTTAGCAACAAGAAGGTGGTCAGGGAAAGGGTGGGACCCTTACTGAATGGGGGAGACATCCCTATTTCTACGACAGATAATGTGGAAAAAGCTGAAGTACTCAGTGCTTTTTTTGCCTCCGTCTGCACAGACAAGGGCAGCTCCCAAACTCTTGCACTGGGCAGCACAGTCTGGGGAGGAGGTGAGCAGCCCTCAGTGGTGAAAGAACAGGTTAAGGACTATTTCGAAAAGCTGGATGTGCACAAGTCCATGGGGCCGGATGCAATGCATTCGAGGGTGCTGAAGGAGTTGGCTGATGTAATTGCAGAGCCATTGGTCATTATTTTTTTAAACTCGTGGCGATTGGTGGAGGTACCAGATGACTGGAAAAGGGCAAATATAGTGCCCATCTTTAAAAAAAGGAAGAAGGAGAATCTGGGGAACTACACACCAGTCAGCCTCACTTCTGTCCCTGGAAAAATCATGGAGCAGGTCCTCAAGGAATCCATTTTGAAGCACTTGGAGGAGAGGAAGTTGATCACGAACAGTCAACATGGATTCACCAAGGGCAAGTCATGCCCGACCAACCTGATTGCCTTCTATGATGAGATAACTGGCTCTGTGGATATGGGGAAAGTGGTGGACATGATATAACTTGACTTTAGCAAAGCTTTTGATACGCTATCCCACAGTATTCTTGCCAGCAAGTTAAAGTATGGACTGGATGAGGTGGATAGAAAGCTGGCTAGCTTGTAAGGCTCAACAGGTAGTGATCAACGGCTCGATGGCCAGTTGGCAGCCAGTATCAAGCAGAGTGCCCCAGGGGGTCAGTCCTGAGGCCAGTTTTGTTCAACATCTTTATTAATGATCTGGATGATGGGATGGATTGCACTCTGAGCAAATTCGCAGATGACACTAAGCTGCGGGGAGTGGTAGATAGGCTGGAGGGTAGGGATAGGGTCCAGAGTGACCTAGACAAGTTGGAGGATTGGGCCAAAAGAAATCTGATGAGGTTCAACAAGGACAAGTGCAGAGTCCTGCACTTAGGACAGAAGAATTCCATGCACTACTACAAGCTGGGGTCGGACTGGCTAAGCAGCAGTTCTTCAGAAAAGAACCTGGGGATTAGAGTGGATGAGAAGCTGGATATGAGTCAACAGCGTGCCCTTGTTGCCAAGAAAACTAACAACATATTAGGCTGTATTAGTAGGAGCCTTGCCAGCAGATCGAGGGAAGTGATTATTCCCCTCTATTCGGCACTGGTGAGGCCACATCTGGAGTATTGCATATAGTTTTTGGCCCCCCACTACAGAAAGGATGTGGACAAATTGGAGAAAGTCCAGCGGAGAGCAACAAAAATGATTAGGGGGCTGGGGCACATGACTTATGAGGAGAGGCTGAGGGAGCTTGGCTTATTTAGTCTGCAGAAGAGATGAGTGAGGGAGGATTTGATAGCAGCCTTCAACTACCTGAAGGGGAGTTCCAACAAGGAGCAATGGTCTCAAGTTGCAGAGGGGAAGGTCTAGGTTGGATATTAGGAAAAACTATTTCACTAGGAGGGTTGTGAAGCACTGGGAATGGATTACCTAGGGAGGTGGTGGAATCTCCATCTTCGAGGTTTTTAAGGCCTGGCTCGACAAAGCCCTGGCTAGGATGATTTAGTTGGGGTTGGTTCGACTTTGAGCAGGGGATTGGACTAGATGACCTCCTGAGGTCTCTTCCAACTCTAATCTTCTATGATTCTAACAAAAGATGGTTCTGAGCGAAAATGGAAGTAAATAATACAGGCCTAATTCTCATATACACAAAGGCCTTTCATCTTTCTTCCATTGTAAGGGGGCCTTTCTATATGAGATTCAGGCCCGACATATTGCTTGTTAAAAGTCCCTTATACAAGGTTAGCAGTCCCTGCAAAATGGAGCTGCATGTCCATGATTTTCCTTTACTAAACTTCTGAGCATATAACTCTGGTTACTCTGATACTGGGGAAATATTTGGGACCAATTCTACCCTAAATGACACTGATGTCAATCTGAAGAAATGCCATGAACTTGGCAACAGAGTGAAAGTTGGAATCTGAGCTTGAATCTCTAAACATTGCCTAGAGCTCACTTAGGCCTTGTCTACACTACGAGAGTAGTTCGATTTTACTTAAATCGAATATTTGGAATCGATATTGCAAAGTCGAACGTGTGTGTCCACACTAAGGACAGTAATTCGACTTTGTGAGTCCACACTAACGGGGAAAGCGTCGACATTGGAAGCGGTGCACTGAGGGCAGCTATCCCACAGTTCCCGGAGTCCCCGCCGCCCATTGGAATTCTGGGTGGAGCCGCAAATGCCTTCTGGGTAAAAAAAAAAGGGGCCAGGGTGCTTTTGGGTAACTGTCGTCATCCGTCCATCACTCCCGCCCTCCCTCCCTCCCTGAAAGCGCCGGCGGGAAATCATTTCGCGCACTTTTCAAGTCATTGACAGCGCGGACGCCACAGCACTGTGAGCATGGAGCCCGCTGCAACCATCGCTGCAGTTGTGGCCGCTCTCAACGCCTCGCAGCTTATCATACAGGTTGCCCTGAGGCAGATGCAGAAAAGTCAGGCGAGGAGGCTACGTCAACGCGGTGATGGCCTGAAGTCTGAGAGTAGCACAGACCCCTCAGAAAGCAGGGGACCCAGCGCCGAGGACATCACGGTGGCAATGGGTCATGTTGATGCTGTGAAACGGCGATTCTGGGCACGGGAAACAAGCACTGAGTGGTGGGACCGCATAGTGCTGCAGGTCTGGGATGAATCACAGTGGCTGCGAAACTTCCGCATGCGGAAGGGAACTTTCCTTGAACTTTGTGAGTTGCTGTCCCCTGCCCTGAAGCGCAATGACACCTGGATGCGAGCAGCCCTGACTGTCCAGAAGCGAGTGGCCATAGCCCTCTGGAAGCTTGCAACGCCTGACAGCTACCGGTCAGTCGCGAGCCAGTTTGGGGTGGGCAAATCTACCGTGGGGGTTGTTGTGATGCAAGTAGCCAAGGCAATCGTTGATGTACTGCTGCCAAAGGTAGTGACCCTGGGAAACTTGGAGGCGATCATAGATGGCTTCGCAGCGATGGGATTCCCAAACTGCGGTGGGGCCATAGATGGAACTCACATCCCTATCCTGGCACCGGACCACCAGGCCAGCCAGTACATTAACAGAAAGGGCTACTTTTCCATGGTGCTGCAAGCACTGGTGGACCACAGGGGACGTTTTACCAACATCAATGTCGGATGGCCGGGCAAGGTTCATGACGCTCGTGTTTTCAGGAACTCTGGTCTGTTTAGACGGCTGCAGCAAGGTATTTACTTCCCGGACCACAAAATAACTGTTGGGGATGTGGAGATGCCTATAGTCATCCTCGGGGACCCAGCCTACCCGCTAATGCCCTGGCTCATGAAGCCCTATACAGGTGCCCTGGACACTGAAAAAGAACTCTTCAACTACCGGCTGAGCAAGTGCAGAATGGTGGTGGAGTGTGCTTTTGGACGTCTCAAGGGGAGATGGAGAAGCTTGCTGACTCGCTGTGATCTCAGCGAAACCAATATCCCCATTGTTATAGCAGCTTGCTGTGTGCTCCACAATCTCTGTGAGAGCAAGGGGGAGACCTTTATGGCGGGGTGGGAGGTTGAGGAAATTAGCCTGGCTGCTGATTACTCACAGCCAGACAGCCGGGCGATTAGAAGAGACCAGCGGGAAGCGCTGTGCATCCGGGAGGCTTTGAAAGCAAAGTTCCTGAGTGAGCAGGGTAACCTGTGACTTTCTAATTTTGTGTACAGAGAAGCCTTCACCCCACTTCCAACACACGTTTCAAAATAAAAATAGTTCTACTTTGTTAAAGCACACCGTTTTCTTTAATACTGTTTTCGCGGGAATTTTTTAAAACTGGGACGCAGACTGTGGTGCGGAGCGGGTGTAGTGTAGTCGCGCGAATGCAGCTTCTAAACTCAAGGACTGACAGGCTCCACTGCGGTGGGATGGTTCTTTCAACGGAGCCTGTCACCCCTCCTGATACGGACTGTGTGTATGGGGGGTTTATGTGAGTTTGTGGCAGGGGTGGGACGGTTACAGATCCCCTGCTGTGTGGCTCTGTGATCCTGCCTAAGGACCGCCGCTTAAGATCTCTAACTGCCCTCCCCTGACACAAAGTCACAGAGCAACCCACCCCCCACCACATAACATGAAAAGAACCTCCCAGACTAACCAGGGTAAGTAGTCACTGCATCACTGCACTATGTATGTGCCCTGCTGCTGTGCCTGCCCCCGACTATGTACCCTGCCAAAGGTGACTGTCCTGTCCAATTACCAACCCCCTTTCCCCCCCTCCTCCAAAAGAACATGATGGAAACAGTAGTTAACAGAAACATATTTTTTATTATCAACTACACATGGGACTGGGAAGTGAAACTTGGACGGGGGCTTGTGTCAGGCGGGAAGGAAAGAACTTGTCAAACTTTGGGGAATGAGAGCCTTCTGCTGCTCGAGCTCTCTGCAGGGGTGGAGTGAGAGTTAGCAGGGACTCTGCCGCCTCTCCTTCTGTGCACTTTGGGTGAAGGGAGTATGGGACTTGGTGGCGGGGGAGGGCGGTTAGAGATGGACTGCAGCGGGGCTCTGTCCTCCTGCCTCCGTTCCTGCAGAACATCCACAAGGCGCCGGAGCGTGTCCGTTTGCTCCCTCAGTAGTCCAAGCAGGGTTTGAGTCGCCTGCTGGTCTTCCTGACGCCACCTCTCCTCCCGATCCATGTTGGCTTGGTGCATTTGGGACAAGTTCTCCCGCCACTGGGTCTGCTGTGCTGCCTGGGCTCGGGAGCAGGCTATAAGCTCTGAGAACATGTCCTCCCGTGTCCTCTTCTTCTTATGCCTAATCCTCCCTAGCCTCTGGGAGTGTGATGACAGGCTAGGTTGTGAGACAGTCGCAGATGGGGCTGTGGGAATGGGAAAAAGGGAGTGAATTCCTCAGAAAGATAAATGTAGTTGTGAACAAAGAACATAGTCTTTCTCTGTGAACAGGACCATGCACAGCACCTATCACATGCGCACTCAGCACAAGGTCGAATTCTCGGCCTTCGCATTCAGTGTCTGGGGTTTTGCAGAGCACTTTTGAGAACCCTGTCAGGACAACGGAATTGCTCTTGCACGCAGACATGGTAAGCCGTAGATTCGTGGCAGCTTAAAACTTTAATATTAGCAATGGCCTCATTTCACATTGAAATCAATGTCGGTCCCTGCTGCCAGCAATCCGGCAAGCAGGAAGTCTGCTCCTGTCCCACACCCTCGCGGCTGTCCCCGGGAACGATCCCTTTCGGCTGACCCTCTCCCGCCTCCACCGCGTGGCTGCAAACCAGCGGTTACAGTTCTGTAAAGGAACGGTAAAGCAGTCCCAACACTAACATTCCCCTACCTCATTCAAAGCAGGTCATCATGAGCGACATCACCCTCATGAGGATCTCTGAGAGCGACAGACAGAGAATGCTCCGGGAAAGCCTTCAAAGACCAGGGCCGTATGCCGCCATGCTGTGCCAAGCAATGATTCCAGAGTACTTGCTAGTCTCGTGGCGCGGCAACGTGTCCTACTACGGAGGACCCAATAAGGCCGCTCTCCCCAAGAACCTAATGCAGCGGATTTCAAATTACCTGCAGGAGAGCTTCCTTGAGATGTCCCAGGAGGATTTCTGCTCCATCCCCGGACATATAGACCACATCTTACTGTAGCTGCAGTAGCAGGGACTAAACAGTAGAGCGGCTTGGGCAGGACAATCATGCAAAACCGGACATTGCTAGATTTTTTTCAAATAGTTGCACTGCCCATGACTGAACCGTTAAGTTAATCAAACTAATCATGAGAAACCCATTTTTTAAATTGTTAATAATCATGTTCTGTTACAAATAAATGTTTAGATGTTTACAACACTTACTGGATGATCCTTCACCAGATTCTGTGTCCGAGGTAACGGCTGGGGAGGGTTGGTAGGGGATCTCTGTAAGGGTGATGAAGAGATCCTGGCTGTCGGGGAAATCAGCGTTGTGAGCGCTGTCGACTGCCTCGTCCTCCTCATCTCCTTCCTCATCTTCCCCGTCCGCTAACATGTCCGAGGATCCGGCCGTGGACACTATCCCATCCTCAGAGTCCACAGTCAGTGGTGGGGTAGTGGTGGCGGCCGCACCGAGGATGGAATGCAGTGCCTCGTAGAAACGGGATGTCTGGGGATGGGATCCGGAGCGTCCGTTTGCCTCTTTGGTCTTCTGGTAGCCTTGCCTCAGCTCCTTGATTTTCACGCGGCACTGCGTTACATCCCGGCTGTATCCTCTCTCTGCCATGTCTTTAGAGATCTTCTCATAGATCTTTGCATTCCGTCTTTTGGATCGCAGCTCGGAAAGCACGGACTCATCGCCCCACACAGCGATGAGATCCAAGACTTCCCGATCAGTCCATGCTGGGGCCCTCTTTCTATTCTGAGATTGCACTGCCATCAGTGCTGGAGAGCTCTGCATCGTTGCCAGTGCTGCTGAGCTCGCCACGATGTCCAGACAGGAAATGAGATTCAAACTGGCCAGACAGGAAAAGGAATTCAAATTCAAATTTTCCCGGGGCTTTTCCTGTGTGGCAGTTCAGAACATCCGAGCTCTTACTGCTGTCCAGAGCGTCAACAGAGTGGTGCACTGTGGGATAGCTCCTGGAGCTATTAGCGTCGATTTCCATCCACACCTAGCCTAATTCGACATGGCCATGTCGAATTTAGCGCTACTCCCCTCGTCGGGGAGGAGTACAGAAGTCGAATTAAAGAGACCTCTATGTCGAACTAAATACCTTCGCGGTGTGGACGGGTGCAGGGTTAATTCGATGTAACGGCGCTAACTTCGACATAAACGCCTAGTGTAGACCAGGCCTTAGACAATTTTTAAATCCTTCCCTCTAGCTTCTTATTTATTTATTTATTTATTTATTGTAAGAGAATGGTGATAAACCTTTTCAGCTCTGAAACTGGCCTGGTGGTAAAACTTTGCATTGACATGTGGGAGACTTGGGTTTGAGTCTCCTCTTTGGCTTCTCAGCCTGGTTTCTTCTACCGGGTTGCAAAGGTTCAGGTGTACGGGGATATTTTGGCAAACCGGTAAAGTGCCTGAAACTACTATTGCTTATTGCTAAAAGCAGCCAAGTCAGCAGGCCGTAAATTGGCCATGCAGCAGCCTTAGCTTAACCAAGGCAGGAGGGGAGGGGGTTTTGGTTGCCACAGAAAGGGCAGCTTGACCCCACGTCCTTCCGGATAAGAATTGTGTTGAAGTTGCTAATACATGCATTTTAGACAAGCAGGATATGCTCTCAGGAATGTGTCTGACAGGGCCTCAAGGCTGCAAACTCTGGGGGAAAAAACACACCTGGTTAATCAATAATCAGAAGGAAAACTCTTGCTTGACCGTTGAAACTGCTTGCTTAACAAGTTTTCTTTAAGTGACATGACATTGTGTTACTAATGTATAAATAAGGGGGAAAAGTTTGAGGTAGGGGGACTCTCCCTCTGGATGCATCTTGTGTTCCTCACCGGCAGACAGGCTGCCGCTGTGCCGCTCGAGAACCACACTCAGCTTCAATAATTATCGAGGGTTGGGGGTGTTTTACTAACCTGTTGCTGACGTGTGTAAGTGCTTGAGACTAAGTAAAGTTTAGCTTTAAGTGAAAGCACTCTTGTGTTGTCCTGTTTGTGCCAGCCATCTATCGGTCGGACGGCTGTGTCTCCCCTGATTTATTTCCTGACACCACCTTGCACCGAGTAAAAGTTACCAAGAGCTTTGGGTTGAAAGAACTGCGGGTAACACAGAGGATGCCGTTTTCTTAGTCAGTTGGGAAACTCCCTCAACAGTTACACAGACATACTCAGTCACTGATGGAGTTGCACTGATGCCCTCTAAATGTCCTGCTCATTATGTAGATTGGTTGGTGATGAGGACACAGCATTCAAGGTGGGACAGTGAACGTTACATTGGCAGATTCCCAGGTGCCTAAGGACTGCACCTAATTTGCTTTAATGGTCAATTGTCTTATCATTTGCTTGTCTTCCATAGCAAATGACCAGAAATTGCTTGTTGTTTTTATTGCTTGTGCTGATCAGCTTTGTCTTACTCTGCAATTCACGGGAATAACGTAAGAACGGCCATGCTTGGTCAGACGAATGGTCCATATTGCCCAATATCCTGTCTCTGACAATGGCCAGTACCAGGAGTTTTAGGAGGTGTGTACAGAACAGGACAGTTGGAATGATCCACCTTTTGTCTTCCCCTCCTGGCTTCAGGCAGTCAGAAGGTCACCCTGAGGATGGAGTTGTGTCCCCGACCATCTTAGAAAATAGATCTGTCCTCCATGAACTTATCCAGTTCTTTTTTGAACCCAGTTATGCTTTTGGACATCACAACATCCCCTGGCAACAAGTTCCACTGGCTAATTGTGCATTGTATGAAAAAGTACTTCCTCGGTTAGTATTAAACCTGCTACCTATTTAATTTCATTGGATGACCCTGGATTTTGTACAGTGAGAAAGGATAAGTAACACTCCTTTATTCACTTTTTCCACATTTCATGATTTTATTGACCTCTATCATATCCCCCCTTAGTTGTCTCTTTCCTAAACCGAACAGCCCTAAAATTTTAATCTCTCCTCATATGGAAGCTATTCCATACCGTAGACCATCTCTGAGTATCTACTATTTCCCCATGCTATTTTTCCCCTACTGTTACTCACACCTTCTTGTCAACTGTTGGAAATGGGCCATCCTGATTATCACTACAAAAGTTTTTTTCTCCTGCTGATAATAGCCCAACTTCATTGATTAGTCTCGTTAGAGTTGGTATGGCAACACCCATTTTTTCATGTTCTCTGTGTATATATCTCTTCCTACTGTATTTTCAACTGCATGCATCTGATGAAGTGGGTTTTAGCCCACAAAAGCTTATGCCCAAATAAATTTGTTAGTCTCTAAGGTGCCACAAATACTCCTCATCCTTTTTGCTGATACAGACGAACACAACTATCACTCTGAAACCTAGATCATCTCTGTTGCCCTTCTCTGAACCTTTTCCAGTTCCACTATATACCTTTGGAGATGGGGTGACCAGAATTTCATGCAGTATTCAAGGTGTGGGTGGTTCTATAAAGTGGTATTATGATATTTTCTGTCTTATTTCTAACCCTTTCCTTGTAGTTCCTAACATTCTGTTAGTCTCTTAATCACTGCTGTGCACTGAGCTGATGTTTTCAGAGAGCTATCCACAGTGACTCCAAGATCTTTCTTGAGTCGTAGCAGCTAATTTAGAGCCCTTCATTATATGTGTATGTTTGGGATTATTTTTTCCAATGTGTATTACTTTGCATTTATCAATGTTGAATTTCAACTGCCATTTTGTTGCCCAGTCACCCAGTTTTGTGAGTTTCCCCCTATAACTCCTTGTAGTCAGCTTTGGACTTACAACATTGTTCAAGGTAGTTATCATCTGCAAACTCTTCCATTTCACTCCCTTTTCCAGATCATTAATGAATATGTTGAACAACACAGGTCCCAGTACATATCTTTGGGAGACCCTGGTGTTTACCTATCCATTGTCAAAACCGACCATTTATTCCTACCCTTTGTTTCTTGTCTTATAACCAGATACTGATTCAGGAAAGGACCTTCCCTCTTATCCCATGACTGCTTACTTTGCTTAAGAGCCTGTGGTGAGGGACCATGTCAGAGGCTTTCTGAAAATCCAAGTACACTATATCACTATATCATTCTTGTTGACACTGTCAAAAAATTCTAATACATTGGTGAGGCATTACTTTTGTTTACAAACACAGCGTTGACTCTTCTCCAATAAATCATATTTATCTGTGTCTCTGATAATTCTTCACTATAGTTTCCAACAGTTTCCATGGTACTGAAGTTAGGTTCACTGGTCTATAATTGCCAGGATTGTCTCCAGAACCCTTTTGAAAAGTCAGTGCTTTATTTGCTACTTCCAGTTATCTCATTTATTAGAGCATGCGCTTTTGTGGGTAAAAACCCACTTCTTCAGATGCAACAGATGCTCTGATAAATCAGTCCATATTCAGCCTTCTTCCCCACCCTCCTTTTCATGTCTATGCCAATAATTTGGTGTTTCTTAGCCAGAAGAAAGAATTGCCATCAAAGCTACAAAACAGCAATTTGACAGCTCCTTCCCAAACTGGTGCTGCCACTAAACCTTGCCAGGTTTCCCTCTGCTTCTCCAAAAGCCTCTTCATTCCCTCTGACAAGACTTTTTGCCAAACTCCAATTATTTCTCACCACAGCAGCTATAGCCTCCTCCTCGTCTCTGAATTCTCCACCTATCTCCTCACCCTCATCAATCCTCCCAAAATACTACAACTAAAATCCTCTTACTGACCCCCTACTCTGTCCATATCCAGCCCTCTTCCGCTCCCTTTATTGGCTGCCCGTTACTGCATCAACTTAACTCTCTTCATCTCTTCCTTCAAGAACATGCATGATTTGGCACCTACCTGCTGCCCTATTCTTGGGTCCTACTCATACACTGTAAGGCCAGAAGGAACCATTATGGTCATCTAGTCTGACCTCCTGCATGGTGCAGGCCACAGAATTTTGCCCACCCACTCCTGTAATCCCTCTCCTTACCCATTTCACTGTGCCCAAGCTGCTTGACTTGACACCCCTTGATATAATTTCCCCACTTTCCTCTCTATGGCTTCTTTCATGCTAGGCTTATTCCTGGAACTCCCTCACAGACTCTAAGGGCTTGTCTATACTTACGCGCTGGTTCGGCGGCTGGCAATTGAACTTCTGGTTTCGATTTATCGCGTCTTGTCTGGGCGCGATAAATCGAACCCAGAAGTGCTCCCCGTCGACTCCGGTAATCCTGCTTGCCGCGAGGAGTACGCGGAGTCGACGGGGGAGCCTGCCTGCCATGTCTGGACCGCGGTAAGTTCGAACTAAGGTACATCGACTTCAGCTACGTTATTCACGTAGCTGAAGTTGCGTACCTTAGTTCGAATTGGGGGGTTAGTGTAGACCAGGCCTAAGAGTCAAACCCTGCTGATATGATAGAGTTCATTCTCCAAATTTTCTTTAAAAAACTGGTTTATTTAATTCAGATGCTGAGTATAGATTCTTTAGAGCAAATTTTCTGGTGAAAAATCATCATCATTATAAAATATGGTGCAACATGCACCAAAATACAGGTGACCCACGTTGCAGTTGTTTGTCACACTTTTTGATGGCTGATGTCACATTGGCAGATTTGAAAGTTGAAAGATGTAGGATTTGGATGTAAGTAGTTAGACAACACACAAAAATGGGGAAGGGGAATAGTAGTATGAAGTACAGCAGAGATCTTTTGAGTCCTTCTCCTCCCCGCCCCACCCATTACCTCTTATAATTAAGTATATCTTATAATTGTTTAGAAGGTAGTTATGAGCTCTTGCCTAAGGTCAGGGACCAATATCTGTCAGCTTGTCTGAAGAAGTGTGTAAGAAAGCCTTTAAAAGAGAAGGTGGAAGCTTGGAGGACTGAGTCTAAGAGCAATAGACTGGATTTAGGACTGGGCTCAGGGTCATAGTACCAAGGCCCAGGGACAGGAATGGAGCAGGGCTCCAGGGCATAGCACACTCAGTGTTCAAACACTGAAGCCTAGGATCAAAACTGATGTCAGAGCTCAAGTACCAAAACCAGGGGTCAAAAGCTAGAGTTGGCCTCCCAGTATCAAGGCCAAGGGTCAAAGTTGGTGTCAGAGTCCAAGTGCTGAACCCAAGGGCCAAAGTCAGAGTCTAAGTCAAGCCAAGGGTTGGGATCAGGTTGGAGTTAAAGGGCGGAAGATGGGGGTCCGACCCAGAGTCAGCAGCCTAAGGGCAAGTCAAGCGGCAGCTCCATCATTGCAGCTGGGAGGAGACTCCACCTCATTGCATGCACACTGCCTGGAATTCCTCCTGGTCTTAAATAGGGCACCTGGACCAATCAGCAACCACAGAGGCCGATGTTAATTTGGCCTTCCAAGATGATACTTTCCGTGATGTTTAGCTCCACAACATCTATGTTGTAATGAGTGCAGCCTTACTATGGCAGCTGGGTAGGGGTGTGGAGGTGTCAACTGTCCCACAAACCCAGCTTCTCATCCTGTCCCAACTGAACCTCACAATGAGAAGCAACTGTGGACCAGTAGGTAAAGCACTAGAGAGCAACAGTTCTGTTTCCCGATAACTTTCAAGGTTTTGTTCCACAGTGGAACATTTTTGAAAATGGTATTATGTTGAAACATCCATTTGCACTGAAAGTGACCAGAGAATCCACCTTGAACTTCAGATAACCACATCAAAATCTACCTGTATCTATGAAACATTTCAGCTTCGAAAAACAGCACGTTAGATTAAAATGTTTCAACCAGCTCTATAAGGCACAAGATTGGGAATCAGGAAGCCTGAATTTTGTTCCTACGTCTTCTATGAACTTGTGTAAACCTGGACAAGTCACTTTACTTCACTGGGCTGCAGTTTCTTTGTTTGTAAGATTGGGGTGATGACACTCACCTACTTCAGTGAAGCATCTTCAGATTTACAGAAAAAAGTGCCATCTATCTGGGAAGTATTGTATGTTCCTCTATTGCACACAACTAATTCCTGTTACTGTTGTAGCCACCCATTCATATTATGGGGAAGATAAACCCTAAATCTAGTATTGGTATTACAGTCACAAATCCCAGGTTTCTTCTCAAAGGCACAGTTTTGTGTGGCAGTACATGAATGTTCTGGAAGTTAGTATTCAAGCAACCTTTCACAGAAGGGAGCTAGTGGAAGTGAAGGAAGATTCTCATGCCAGATCATTTTTCCTAATGGAAGATAATTATCTAAATCTTGCCACAAAGCTCCAGTGGCAGGGAGGTCTCTTGTCAGAAGTCGACTTTAACAGAATTACAGTAGAATCTCAGAGTTACAAACAGCTCGGGAATGGAGGTTGTTCGTAACTCTGAATTGTTCACAACTCTGAACAAAATGTATGGTGGGTCTTTCAAAAGTTTACAACGGAACATTGACTTAATACAGCTTTGAAACTTTACTATGCAGAAGAAAAATGCTACTTTTATCATTTAATTTAAATGAAACAAGCAAAGAAACAGTTTCCTTACTTTGTCAAATCTTTTTTTTAAACTTTCCCTTCATTTTTTTTAGTAGTTTACATTTAACGCAATACTGTATTTGCTTTTTTTTTATCTGCTGCTGCCTGATTGCATACTTCCGGTTCCAAATGAAGTGTGTGGCTCACCAGTCAGTTCATAACTCTGGTGTTGTTACCCTGAGGTTCTACTGTAAGTTAACTGGTTGATGAAAAGACTATCTTGATTCTCTGATTCCACAGAATAAACTTGTAAAGATGCTTTTTTTATCTTCTGTCTTCATGGGTATATTTCCTGCCAATAAAAAGCTTTAGAGGCATGAATCAACAATGCCTTATTCCCCATTAAGAAGGCTGCTAATAAGAGAATTATATATGCGCTCTCTCTCTCTAACATCTGTGTTCTCCATCAGTTTCCTTGAACATCAAAACTTTGAAAGGGACCTTATTCAAGTGAGGTTTATCAATAATAGCTAGTTTAATTCCGACAGTCATATTAAGGAAAACCACATTGTTTAACCTATAAATATTTCAAAGGGTTGTTTAAAGTGATCAAGCGCAGTATGGCATGAAGAATCATCTCTTTGTATAGAACAGGTTTATCTGAAGTGTTGCCCTAATAATTTATAGATGATTTCTTTCTTTTGTAAAAGTAAAGGAGGGGGAGAAAAAAATAAGAGCTGATCCTGTAGAAGAACTGACACCTCTAATTATATTATCAGGCAAGAAATCTATGGTTGGCATTTAAATTCGTTACCCCCCTCTAAGACTAACATCTTATATGCATTGTTGAAGACATCAGAAAACATATAGTACAAGTCAAAATGTTGCAGATAGGACATGTGCAATCAAAGAATCCTCCTTCAGACAATGATTATCCTCAGTCCTGGGATGTCTTTCAATGCATTTTAGAGACACCCATTAAGACATCAAAGAACGAGATGGAATAAGGCTTGACAGGCCTAAGAAAGCATTAGTGCTGCTTTTTTGGTGTTTCTGTCAGCAGTTGAGAAATATCACATACATTTTAAAAAATGAGAAAATTTTGCAGGATATACAAAGAAGATTTAAGTCTCTTTAATTTGCCTGGAATTCAGCTCTTACATCCTCCAGATGTCTATTCAGCAGTGAATCTCTCCCTACCATCTGATATCTAAATAACATATTTCAGACAGTCTAAATAAAACACGTTAGTTTAAATAGTGCCAATTCCTGTGGGTTTGCACCCTGCCTACATAATATATTCTTCTCCTCAAGACGCAGGGCCTGATTTGTAAAGTTGGCCATGCCCAATTGCAAACATATATTAGCATGTGCATGGCTTACATCTGCAAAAACCCAAAATGCTCATGCAAATCAGTCATTTGCATATGCATAGTTAAATGCCTAACAGGCAATGTCCACGTGCCAATTCCTGCTCTGAGTGCATGTGGGTGGATATTTTCCCACATAACTCCTAGCAACACACTGGCCATGGAGCCCAATTCTCATTTACACTAAATCCACTTCACATTACATTACTGATGTAAAGAGACCTTAAAGTGAATGTAAATTTACTCCCATTTTAAGGCCTCTTTAAACAGCCACAGGGATATAAAGGTGCCTTTGTGTAAATAAAAATCAGGCACTTATTCTGTAATAAGTACTCTTTGTTTGCAGTGTTTCTATAGCTATCTTGGTCCCAGCGTGCTAGAGACCCCTTCTGGGTCTCTTATCTATTATGGGACCAACTTCTGCTGGAGAAAGAGACAAGCTTTCTGTCTACACAGAGCTCGTCTTCAGGTCTGGGAAAGGTGTTTGTCCCTTCCACCAATGGAAGTTGGCCCAATAAAAGATATAACCTCACCCACCTTGTCTCGTTATACATACTTGTTGTTCTTCGGCTTGATTTGGACAGAACAGGTTTATTGCTAAATCCTTTCTCTGTATATCTATCTCTAAAATCGATCCCTTTTTCTCCCTATTGGTTTCCAAAGTCTTGGACTCCTCTCATCCTAACATCTGCAGTGTCCTCTTCTCTGGTATCCCCATTTCTCATATTGCACCCCTGAAATCTATCCAAAATAGACTCACTAGAGCAATCTTCCTCACCCATTGTTCTGACCTTATCACCCTCCTACAGACCCTGCCTTGGCCGCCTGTCTCCTTGCACAGCACCATCAAGTTCTGCATCCTCACCTTCAAGCCTCTTCAAAGAAGTGTACATCAGCTCTACATCCGTGCCCCTCCGGAGACCAGTTCAGCACATGCCCTCCACATGAGCCCTACAATTTCAGCTCACTCTGACGCTCCCCTTGCTACCTTGCCTTCCCTACTTTTCCCCATGCTGCCCTATATACCTGCAGTACCCTCCATGACCATGTGCATCATGTAAACTCCTCAGAGTTCACTTCTTCTGCTTAACTTCTCACCACTAACCTCCATTCTGTACACAGATTTTCATATTATAATTTTCAAAACAGGGCGCAGAGAGGAACTAGCAAGATAGTTTTATGCAACTAACTTCACTTCATGATGTTTCATTGCTGTAACCCTCACCCAACCTACCTCTTCATCCCCACTGATTAACTGCCATCCCTTGCTGTGTTGTCTACCTCACAGTGAAAGTACCTTAGGGCATGTCCATCAAGCACCATGCAGACCTCTGACATTATATGACATGGCATATATAAATGGCATATATACTGTTTTAAGTGACCACCCAAGGGACTGACAAATCAATTGCTTAACTGAAGTCACCTTTTAGTAATGGTGGAGCAGAAGTCTGCTCAAAATATTTGGGCATATGTTGGGTGTCCTCTTAAGACAGTGAGTTGACTAATATAGCTTGTTTCTTATACAGGTTTCACTATAGTATATTAATAAAAGAGTTAATATTGAGGCTTCCCCTTTTGTGCCTAGATAATCATTTGTTACACCAGAGCAGGGGTCTCAAACACGCAGCCTGCGGGGCTATTTTCTGTTGCCCGCGAGCACCTCACAGCCCCCCTGCCCTCCCCCAGTGTTTACCTAGAGCGGCTCCAGCTGGACGTGCACTGGGGGCAGGGCAGGCTCCCTGCCTGCCTGCCCTGCCCTGTGCCACTCCGGGAAGAGGCTGGAACGTGGGGAAGGGTGGGCAGAGGGGCTGTGTGTCGCTGTTGCTTCAGGCACCGCCCCCAGCAGCTCCCATTGGCCAGGAACGGGGAACCGCGGCCAATGGGAGCTGCTGGGGGCGGTAACTGAAGCAACAGCAACACAAAGCCTCTCCACCCCCCCTTCCCCAAGTTCCAGCCTCTTCCCGGAGCAGCGCAGGGGCAGGGCGGACAGGTTGGCAGGCAGGGAGCCTGCCCTGCCCCCGGTACGCGCCGGGCCAGATCCTGCCCCCCCGAACTCCTCCTGCAGCCGAACCCCCTGCCCTGAGTCCCCTGCTGCACCCTGCACCCTGACCCCTCCTGGACCCCTCACTCCTCCTGCACCCCACACCCTAACTCCCTGTCCTGAGCCCCCGCCACACCCCACACCCCTCCTGCACCCCCTGGGCGCAGGGAGGGGGCAGAGTTGGGGTGGGATTTCGGGGAAGGGGTTGGAATGGGGGCAGGGAAGGGGTGGGAAGAGGCGGGGCAGGGGCGGGGCCTCATGGAAGGGGTGGAGTGGGGGCGGGGCTGAGGGGGGGGGAGGTGTCAGTAATGCGGCCCTCGAGCCAATGTACTAGTCCTCATGTGGCCCTCATGGTCATTTGAGTTTGAGACCCCTGCACTAGAGAATAACCTCTGATTGGAACCATAGTGATTGACAAGAGTCTAATTTTGCTGACTTCTTACAATACACATGCAGTTCTGAACATGACAAATATTGATAGCATTCACCTATCCCTTCCTCTGCTGGATACAGCTAACCAAATAAATCCTACTTCTTGAGTCATGTGAATGATGCCCATGGTCCCCGTTCATTAATTATTGTAACCTCTTCTGTATGGCTGCCAATTACAGTGGAGTAGTCCAGTTTCCTGACAGACAAATACTCTTCAGAAAGTTCCCAAGGAGTGGTATTGATATAGATCATTTGCTTATTCAGGTATCTCCAAGGTGGAGAAAGTCTAAATATATTTTAAGTAATGTGTTCTTCTGCTAACAATTTTATCATCCCCTAAAAAAGGAGGGAAATGAATTGCAAAAATCACAGATAAAACCCAAGTGGAAATTATTGAAGACATTCAATCTGGCTATGATATTTTCCTTCCAGCATAGCTTGACTTTTGTTGCCTGAGGCTGTCCTGGAATGATATGTTACAGATGCGTGAATCTATTGAGCTGTATGGGAGCTTGACTCTCCGCAGTGAGTTGGTTTTCATAAGGCTGCTGGGGTAGCAGCAATTTTCACTTCCCTGTTATTTATTATAAGGTTGTGGAGACTAAGCCAAAAAAGAGTTGCCCGTAATAGGAAGGGAATAGAGAAGTTAAGGAAATCCAGTGAACATCAGACCTTTGGGGTTTGAGACAACTTAATATGCCACAGATTAGATCTTATTAGCTATGATGTAATGTCAAATGAAAAAATCAATAAGTCAGTAGCTGCCTTTTTCAATCTGTCAGCATTCCATTTCACATTAAGCATTCATCCTTGGTTGTAGAACACTTGTTCCCAAACCAAACACAGGTGTCTTAAGGAAGTGACAAACGTCAGATGTGTAGAGAAGGACATTCACAAGACCTTTTTGTTAGCTCTCAACAGCCCTGCATATCTGTCTC
Organism: Trachemys scripta elegans; assembly: GCF_013100865.1. Lineage (NCBI taxonomy): Eukaryota > Metazoa > Chordata > Testudines > Emydidae > Trachemys > Trachemys scripta. The sequence continues at coordinate 14,649,037 of NC_048303.1, read as the reverse complement.
CAAAAAGGAGATGGTACCCCACTAAATCTTGCATATGAACACACAAGAGACAAAATGTAGTACACAGTCACTCAAAATTATGTAAATGATCAGATTTCTTTTTTAAATAACTAATTACGTTTTTCCCTCTATTTTCATAGAATCATAGAATATCAGGGTTGGAAGAGACCTCAGGAGGTCATCTAGTCCAAACCCCTGCTCAAAGCAGGACCAATCCCCAGCTAAATCATCCTAGCCAGGGCTTTGTCAAGCCGGGCCTTAAAAACCTCCAAGGAAGGAGACTCCACCACCTCCCTAGGTAACGCATTCCAGTGCTTTACCACCCTCCTAGTGAAATAGTGTTTCCTAATATCCAACCTGGACCTCCCCCACTCGCAATTTTCTCTTCTAAACATCCAAAACACAATGTTGCTAAATCCATTCTGTTTCTACTCAGTTTCTATTTCAGTTGGGCAAGTCAGATTACATAGAAACATTAATCAAAGGACAGAATAAAGAGAGCAGAGTTTATTCTGATTACAACTTAGAATTAGTGTGGGCACTGAAAGACTTGCTGGAGCAAACTATCTGAATAACAATATTCAAAAATATTTGTGGCTTATAATAGATAATTGAACTACTAATGTTTGCAGTTTTCCAGATCCACTGTAGTAGATATCTGATCTGAATATTTCTAAGGGGTAAATTCTCCCACAGATCTACCATACAACTCCCAGAGAAGCAAGTTAAATGAAATATTTTCTTTGCTGTAGGGTGACCAGATGTCCCAATTTTATAGGGACAGTCCCGATTTTTGGGTCTTTTTCTTATATAGGGTCCTATTACCCCCCACCCCCATCCCAATTTTTCACATTTGCTGTCTGGTCACCCTATTTGCTGTAATATGTAAATAGCAATACTTCAAAGGACTTTCAGTTCCATGCTACCTTTGTATTGAGCCTACAGGATCTCCAAAGGACAAAGATGGGAGGCATAACTTCTGGTTTGGCTAACATAGGCATTTTGAAGACAAAGCATCATTAATTGAATTTTCTGCCCTGAGAATTAATTGAATGAAAATCCATCTAGATGAAATTAAGTTATTCCTGCCTTTGGGTTGAGTAATTGATGCTCAGCAGCTTCCCTAGATGCGAAACCACTAGAGAGAGAGATGGGAGAGATAATAGACATCTTTCCCAAAGCTAGCAATATAAAAGTTCCAGTCCAAATGTTAGTGCTTAAGAATATGATTTAGAAGAGGGGAATTCTTTGGTGGATTTAAGTTACCTTCTTAACACTGGGGGAAACAAATCTGTGGTCACATCAGGCATCACAGCTGTCACTATGCTGCAAGCTAGCACCACTCAGAAGCCATAGCAACAGCATCAACAGACCTCAGAGCTGCCGAATGTCCATTAGCGACATGTCTGCAGTATAAGGTCTATGACACATAGTTAAGAAGCTGGATTCTATCCAGTAGAGAGGGCTGTTGTAGACATACACTCTAGTCAGATCATTACATTGTAGACGATCTAGATTGGAGCTCGTTCTCCTGTACCACAGGCCACAAGACAGATGTAAAGTCATGAGCCTGAGAAAGGTGCATATGCGTTTGGCATTGTTTCTGTGTTCCTTGCCAGCCCAGTGCTTTTGGGCTGGTTTAACATCTGCTGCCTGACTGGCCTCTTGAAGCTCTATTGTTAATTGAAATGAAGCAGGTACTACAGCTTAAAGACTTAGGCTAGAGCCACAAAGGGATTTAGGCACCTAACTGCCACTTTAGGTGCCTAAGTCCAAAATGTAGATCCTCAAAACCCTCGCTCAGCCACCGCCTATCCCTCTAGATGCCTAAATTGCCTATGTGCCTGCATGTCTGCCAGTAGCAAAACCACCTAAATCCTGACACCACTGAGCTGCTTGGGACCTAAACCATGGCGGGATCCTCAAACTAACCATTCCCCCTGCCTGTCTGGCCTGCGGCACCCAATCTGTATGGTATTCTCAGACCGTGTCGCCTGCAGCCATATGCAGATTATGCACCATGCGTACCATTGGCAGTGCCAAGGAGGAGTGTCACTGATCACCCTACTGCCCTCTCAAGTTTGACTCCATGGTCCCTCTGTCATGATGGAGGGGCCACAGAGACAGACCTGAGTGGGCAGTGAAGCAGCCAGCCCTGCTCCTCCTGGCCACTGCCACTGGGCCATTTCCTGTAGCAAGGCTTGCCTCTGGGGGCCTGCCCGGCTTTGCCCCACTTCCAGCAGCCCACATCTCTTCTCAGGGGTGAGGAGAGACATTGCCGTGGGAGGACACAGGCCAGGTTGGAAAGCAGGAATTGAGCATGGCATGAGCTCAGTGCTGGGGCCAGCAGTTGCAGCGGAGTTGGCTTCAGAGGGATAGATGGTGCGAACCACTGGAAAAAATTCTAGCCCTGTTCTCAGAGGCCACCTTAGTCTCCTCCTGAGTCTGGCCCTGCATGAAACACAACACACACATTATTTTTGAAAACCCTGTTCTATGTGTTTAAATTCCCGGGACTGCTTTGAAAGTCTCAACCTAGGTTTTCATCTAAGCATCCTTAGCCACGCAGGGGACACAAACACAACTAAAGGAACTATGCTACGTAGGCTGCATTTGCTCATCAGTGCTGGCCCTGGCACATCAGCTGCTCCTTTATGTTTTTGTTTTCATGTCTGCGTATTATTTATTAGCTACTTGCATATTTATTAGAATGTTTTGCTTTGTCACTCACGCTAGTGCCCTCGATTATTTCATTTAAACAGCTGTTTCCTCTCATACACAGCCACTTCCATGGACCACTCTGAACAGCTCTTCAGCTTGATTGGAACAGAAAAATAAGCATGAGCAGATTATTCCAGCTGTACCTGGCACTGAAAGGGAAAGGAGGACTTACTTTGTCTGTTTTTTTACCTATTAAAAAATAGTTCACTAGTCTTATCAGTGCCACACAATGTCATAATCTCACAAGATGACTCAGTTCAATACGTTTCAAATCCAGCCACTTTTCCCCTGAGTCACAGTAACAATGCATTAAAAATTCAGCTACCGCCCCTTTAGTGAACAATTATCTCATCCATTGGGTTGATTCACTGATATCTTAGTGACAGCATCCCCCGTTGTGTTTTTTTAATGTTTAAAATATGAAATAAATGAACCCTGTCAGGCTTAAAATTCTGGGTAGGTTTTAGCTGCTGTTTTCAATAAATAATGATGAGACATTTCAATTTACCCATCAGCTGGCATCTCACGTGAGGAGGTTGTCATCTCTCTTCAGGCTTAAAAACCCATTTCTAACCAGCTTGGTAATGCCACTAAATATTGTTTTGTAGGTTTTGAAACCACTCTTATTTTTCAACTAACTCCCATTCTGTCAGTAAATAGTGGGGAAAAGCCCAATAAGCATAGGAGGATAGGACACTATTGAGTTGTAGCGAGAGTTGCCTACTCCAAGAGGCATCACGAAGCACTCCGCAAAGGAATGACTTAAGATTGTGGTTGTGCAGTAATTGTGTCTCAACAAACAATTCAGCTGTTTATGTGCCAATGCTCTCTCACTTAGAAAACAGAGATGGAGGGCCAGATCCTCAGCAGTGTGAATCAATACAGCTCCCCCAAAGTGAACATAGCTACATCCATTACACCAGTTGAGGATCTGCCCAGTCGTATGTGTTCCACTCTCGTCTTAAAAATTGCAAAAACCCAGTACCTTTGCTGCTGCTGAAAGTAGGGTGGAAGAGGGGGAATAAGGAGGAAATGCCCATCTTTCTATGTGATTTTTTCCCCATAAACAGAGACGACTGCATGTTCATTATGGACTAGATTCCAGTACCCTTAATTCATGCTGGGTGGCATCTTACTTCAGGCATAGTTCCATTGACTTCTTTGGGACTATTTGTGAAATAATGTAGAAAAAGTGTCAGAATCTGGCTCTGTGAAAGGAGAGTGAGCCTATAAAAATCAATCTCTCAGTAGCGAAACACTGAAATTCTAGAATTTATGTTGTTTTTTCTATCCCCAGCTTCAGCAAGGAACTTACAATCTTTAGTAGAAGGCCATCCCCATGGGACCACCAGTCTTACAGCCTTGAGAGTGGGCCCTTTCTTAGGCAAGTATTTTTATACAGGATCAGATCCGCTGAGTAGAAATGTAGTTTAATAGGGTGTGTCCCTTTTAAAGGCAAACTGTTCAGGGGGTGGAAGGGGGGGAAGCATGCATTAGTGGAAGCAATATAAATCCTTACAGATAAATGGCTCCATATATTCCTACTCACTGATCTGAACATTAATTGCTCTTCCAGAACATTATGTTTCAATTTTGCAACAGCTCATTCAGTTGGCTTTTATAATTGTATGAAAAGAAATAAGATTCTAGCTTCCAATTCAGCAAAAGAGAATTTTTTTCCACGGTACCTTTTCCTCAATGAAATTGTTCTGTAAAATGACTTACCCCTAAGAGCAGGATCGGGTATGTCTACATTTCAATCTAGGGTTGTAATTCCCAGCTCGAGGAAAAGTATATTTAGCATTTAAAAAGCTTCCTTGAGTACCTGCACATCCAAGACTCTGGGCATGTACTCGGGGTGGCTAACCCCGCCCACCACTCATGCTGCAACAGCTATACTATATATTAGTGCACTAGTTCAATCAGAGTATGTCTCCCTTCAGTTGGTACTCACACCCCCAGCTTAATATGGAGACACACCCTTAGATACATGGGCATTTTAATATGGCTAAATGTAAATGTATACAGTTGGAACAAAGACTGTAGGCCATACTTGCACAATGGAGGACTCTATTCTGGTGAAGCAGTGACTCTACACTACACCAGCGAGCTTGCAGTGGCACAGATGTCCCGATGCAGCTGCGCCACTGTAAGGTCGCTTGTGTAGCCGCTTTATGCTGACGGGAGACAGCTCACCCTTCGACATAACAAAACCACCTCCACGAGCGTCAGGTCCACACCGGCGTGTCTGTCAGTGTAACTTATTTCGCTCGGGGGTGTTCTTTTCACACCCATGAGCGACATAAATTATACCGACAAAAGTGGTAGTGTGGACAAACCCTGAAAAAGATTTGACGGTCATAGTGGATAATCAGTGGAACATGAATTCTCAGTGTGATGCTCTGGCCAAAAGGGCTAATGTTGTTCTTGGATGCATAAACCGGGGAATCTCAAGTAAGAATATAGAGGTTATTTTACCTCTGAATTTGGCACTGGTGCGACTGCTGCTTAAATACTGTGTCCAGTTCTGGTGTCCACAATTCAACAAGGATGTTGAGAAAGTGGACAGGATTCGGAGAAGAGCCACAAGAATGATTAAAGGGTTAGAAAACCTGCCTTATATTGATAGACTCAAGGAGCTCAATCTATTTAGCATAACAAGGAAAAAGTTAAGGGGTGACTTGATTATAGTCTATAAGTACCATATATACTCGTTCATTAGCCCGTTCGTTTATAAGCCGACCCCCCAAAATGGATAGGTAAAAATAGCAAAAGCTGTATGATCCTTTCATAAGCTGACCCTATATTTCAGGGGTTGGAAAACTTTGGCTCACGATCCATCAGGGTAAGCCACTGGTGGGTTGGGACATTTTGTTTACTTGGAGCGTCTGCAGGCATGGAGCCCCTCAGCTCCCTGTGGCATGCCACTTCCCACAGCTCCGATTGGCTGGGAACGGCTAACCACAGCTAGAGGGAGCTGAGGGGCTCCATGCCTGCAGACGCTCCAGGTAAACAAAATGACAATGTATTATATATTCAATTCAATGATTCCATAGAGTTTAAAGTCATCAAATTTTGGTATAGACCCGTTTATAAGCCGACCCCCGCTCTTTGATGCGTCACTTTTTTACCAAAAATATTCGATTTATGAACGAGTATATACGGTATCTACATGAGGAACAAATATTTAATAATGGGCTCTTCAATCTATCAGAGGAAGGTATAACATGATCCAGTGGCTGGAAGTTGAAGCTAGACAAATTCAGACTAGAAAAAAGGCATAATTTTTTAACAGGGAAAGTAATTAACCATTGGAACAAATTACCAAGGGGTGGTTGTGAATTCGCAATCACTGACAATTTGTAAATCAAGCTTGGATGTTTTTTTCTAAATGAGCTGCTCTGGGAATTGTTTTAGGGAAGTTCTATGCCCTGCGTTATATGAGAGGTCAGACTAGATGATCACCGTGGTACCGTGGAATGTATGACTGTATCACAGTCTATTAAGCAATGTGGTTGATCATATTCCGGTCAGGCATCTGTCAATTAAAAGACAGTGAGCAAAGGATAGTGATGATCAGTGATGAACTAAGTCAAGGGAGGTCTCTAGTGGGGTTCCCAAAGGATCAAGGTTGAGTGTTATGTTTATTTACTAATGATCTGGAACAGTGGAGGTGAATGGCATGTTGTTTCTATTTACAGAGATTGCAAACCAATCAGTATAGATGCTAGAAATACAGGCAACCCGAAAAAAGCAACTTGGAAAAAATTCAGACTAATAGTATATCTAGGAGGAAATAATGTGAAACACAGAGAGTCACTGAAAGGGAAAGCAGGAATGAGAGCGACTTCATGTGATGTGGCAAATTAAATATGACCTTACAATGCAACACAGCACAAGAAAAGCCAATATGGTTTGGGGCAGCATTCAAAGAAGTAATCTCTTTCTACACCATGAAGTTAATTGTCTCTCTTCACATATATGGCTCTGAAACCATATCTAGAATAGTGTTATTCAGTTCTGGGTACTAGAAAGGTGTCAACAAATTCAAGAGAATAGAGAGAATAGCAACAAAAATGAGTGTCTGCAGTGCCTTAAGAAAGATTAATGGAGCGAAACCTGTATCGCTTGGCTACCTACACCACCACCTACACATATTTGTACAGTGTAAGCACCAGAGAGGGATTTATTAGAGTGGTCTTAGGCAAAGTACAGGGGACTAACAGGATAAAATTAAGCAAAGGAAAATATAGCAGAATATAAGGAAAAATCTGAAAACGAGAGCTATTAGAAAAAGGAAATGGAGTGAGCTCCTGTGTTAATCACTAAAAATTAGACTTAGTCTGGAGCAGAGAGAGGGTACAAATTAGATGACTTAATATCTTTCCAGCCAATAACAGGGGGATTGTACTATCCCAGTATTCATATACTGCTGGTGTCCCGACTTTTTGCTTAAAAATGGGCAAATTGCCCCATATTTTCTGTTCCCCTCCCCCTCCCATTAGCACTGGCAGGTCCTGCTGCTGGCTGGATCCCTGCTCGCCAGCCACCCGCCCACCAGCGGTGAGTGGGAGGTTCCAGTGGCCGATGATGGGGGTGGGTGTGCAAAGCTGGTGGCAGGGCAAAGCTGCAGCATGCAGGGCCGGTTGTTCCCCCGCTGGTCAGTCAGTGCAGCCCCTGCTGCGTGCCAGGTCTCGGCCAGCAGGGCCTCGGCTCCTGTCCCGTTTCCAGCCAGCACTGGCTGCGCACTGCGACGGTGAGTGCAGGCAGACGCCAGGCAGCAGCCAGTTATGTGTCGCCTCTGCTGCCCACCCATTGGCCCTTTACGTGCTCGCTGTCCTCCTCCTGCTTTGCCCCTTCCCTCCCCCACCTCCAGGGCCCAACTGCTCCCCCATATCCTCCCTGGCAGAGTGCGTCCCACTCCCAGTGCTGTGCGGAGAACCAGCCCCTGGTCGGGCGCTCAGCTCACCAACACTCTGGCCGGCAGGCTCCTTCCTTCCCCCACTGCCTCTGGCTGGGCTGGTGCCCCGGGAAAGCCCAAGACCCTCCAGCCCAGGTCACTGACCATGAGGAGCCGAGCCCTGCGTGTGCCAAAGACCTGCACAGCGCTGGCACGGGGAAGCCTCTCCACCCCTCAGCTAAGCTCTGGAGTGGTGGGAAAGGGGAAGTGATTTCCAGGCTGTTTGCATCCCAACCCTGCAGGCTCCATACCAGCCCCCCCCCCCCCCCCCCAAGCAGGGGTTTAGCACCCTATTCAGCCCCACAATCTGGGTCCTGCCTCCAGGGAGTGCGGGGCTGCTCCATCTCTTAGGCACCCTCTGCTGCTGAACCACCTCTCTGTCCGGGATCGCTGAAGCCGGTGCAGTCAGGTTCCCTGGGCTCTGGTGCACAATGCATCCTTAGGGCTTAACCCCTTCCTGCCTGTGCTGTAGCTGTGGGACAGGAGGCAGCTGGGTTACGTCCGTGGCCAGCAGCAGCCTGGAGGTCTTAGCTGCCTTTCAACCGTGGCGGGCAGGAAGGTACATGCTGCTTCCAGCCACAGGGGGGTGGGGGTGGGGAAGAGATGAGCTCTGCAAAGGCATGGGCCAGGTTATCCCTTCCCCCTGCCCTTGCAGCTGGAAGAAGCTCCCCTTCCTTCCCTCCCACATAGTGCCGAAAGGCTGCTGCTGGCCACATTCTGGTGTGAACCCTGGCAGAAATCTGGGGGGGGGTGACCCTGTGTGCCCCCCCCCCCATGTGTGCCTCGGGAAGATGCGGCACCAGGTACCAGGAGAGGCGGATCTATCCTGGGGGCCCAGCCAGGCATGGAGAGCGTAGACTGCTGGGCAGAGAGGGTCCGATCAGTCAGTCATCCCTCCGTGTGACAGAGGTGTACGGGACTGTTTGTCACCTCTCCCCGTGTGAACCCTAAAGCCTTAAAGATAAGAAGGTAAATAAAAAGAATCCAACTACGCAGTATTTCTTTTTAACAAGGGCTCAGCCAATTTGATGTCAATTTGAACGTTCGTACTGCACAGTTCTGATTGATTGCCATTGAACTCGCTTGAATACGAGTTATTTTACCAGATGTCCCATATTCAGCATAGGGAAATATGGTCACCCTACCTTAGAGAAAGTAATGTAGGGAAGGAAGAGAAATGAAGGTCAGAAATAGCAGTGGCCCTTGAATAATGAGCATACCTTTCCCAGTGAGCGATGCTGAATAGTAAATAATTTATAATAACTAAGGACCTGATCCTGTAAGGTATTTAAGTACCTAACTCCCACTGATCTAGGCATCTAAATACTTTGAGGATCTGGGTCCAAAAGCCCAGTAACTACCTAAAAGCCAGATTCTACCTTTGAACTTTGTGCACGCTTCCCATTGACATCAATGGGAGACCCCGTGTGGATTGAGGGGAGTATGGAATACTAAATTTGTACCCTAGGCAGTACTTCAGAATAGAATAAGTTTGACACTCCTGCTTTAGAATTATTTCTGTACAAGGCCTTTGACCACTCCAGGGCAGGGATCCAGCTTTAAGGACTGTAGGAAAGTCGCATTCATCCTTTTATTCTGAACTGCCCATCTTCACAAAGGTTCGGTCTCCAATGATTCACCCTTTTTGCCTCTGCTCTTCCTCACACACTCAGCCCAGCAAACCCTTGAATCAGTTAGCATAACCTCCATGCCTCGCATTAGCTAAGCCTCCCTAGAGGACTGAGAGAATCACTTTGGCAGTGATCCCAGCTCCTGTGGGTCCATAGAATTAGGCCTTTCTCAAGCTAGCATCTCCCTCATTGTCTTCCCCAGATGAACAGATGCAGGTTAACTTAGCATTCAAAAGCACTGTATCTTAGCATCTTAACTCTTGGCAGGTGACATTTCCATTCTTCTCCGTCTCTGATCCATAGACTCTGCTAATGTTATATTATGGTAATTTTCCTCATTTAGGTCCATTCTGGTCCATTAACAATATATCATATTGCATCATGTTATATTTCTGCCATTCTGATCACAAGCATAAGTAGCCGTTTGTAAGAGTACAAAGAATGGATTGCATGGGTATCTTTCACACAAATCTCCTCAGGTCTCTGTTTCATCCATGTGGTTTTTAAAAAAATCTTAGCAGATTATATCAAAGGCTTCATCAGGTTTCTATTGTCCTGAATATACTAGATAATCTGAATGATTTCCAAAGAAAACTGCTACCTGCTGATAGTCATGGTAGCTGCCAGTTACCAGATGTCTGGCTTTTGTTGTCCATAACGTGTATTATTTTTGCACAAAAATGAAAATGGTTTTGATCCTGCAGAACAGAATGAGCCCTGCACCAATTTATCCCAACTGGCGTCTTTTTAGATTGAAATTTTATTTTGTTTGGCTGACTGGCTCCATTTAATTTAAACCTGTATTTATACCAAAAATTCGAATAATACTCCCTGCTTTGCATTTCAAAAGGAATCTTAGTGTTTATGAAATTGCTTTTGAGTTGCAATTACAGTTATTTATCTCTGGGATATACAACATGTAATTGGGTCAACATTGTTAATGAGCAAGTAGTGTTATTGTTAATGAGGTACTAGTGTTAGTTTCAATGTTTCATCCCCAGCAGGTGGCAAATACAATATGTTAAAATAGATAATTATGTTAATGTTAGAAATATCCACAGTCCTTAAAAATATTAAACAAAGAGGTTCACAACAATATGGAGTGAACTGTGTGTACCTTTAAGGGTTCTAGGTTTAATTTTAAAAGATCATCATGGGGTTTAATATTTCATTATTCATTTAAAATGTTTCCAAACACAGGAGGAATTCTCCCCACCCAGTCTTCCTGGGCTTGTTTGCTCTTGCTCTCTCTCTTTTTCATGCATGGCATCTGCAGAGCAACATTCTATAGACACAGTTTTAGGCATAGGCGTGCGCACGGGGTGTGCAGGGTGTGCCCCGGCACACCCTAATGCCCATGGGCCAGATCCGGTTCTGGCACCTCAGGGCTTTGGATCTGGCCCGCGGGATTTGCCCCCCGTGGTGCCGCGGGCCCCACGCTGCTTTCAGAAGCAGCCATCAGGGCACCATGTTTCTGGGGCCGGGGCTGTTGGTCCAGGCACTGCCTCCCGAAGCTCCCATTGGCCGGGAATGGGGAACCGCGGCCAATGGGAGCTTCAGGGGAGGTACCTGGAGGCGTGGCAAGGGCAGAGCTCTATGCCACGCCCCCTTCCCCCCTCGGGGCTGCTGTGAGCAGCGTGGGGCACTGGCAGGCAGGGAGCGTGCCGCTGCGGGTAAGCGGCGCCGGGCCGGGCCAGAGCCCAAACCCCTCCTGCACCTCCCCTCCCTGCCCTGAGCCCCCAGCTTGCACCCTGTTGAGCCGGGCTCCCCTTCCCCAGGGCCAGGCTGGCTGCTTTAACAGCCCCATGTGCTCGCTGGCAGCCTCCCACCCAGCAGCACCAACACAGCCACTTAAGGTGGCCTGTGGGGGTGCTGCCATGGCCCTCCCCACCCCCAAGGCAGCTGCTCCTCCAGCGCCCAGGGCCCCAAACCTTTCTGCGGCTCCCCATGCTGGCTGGGGGCCCAAGCACCACCCATGGGGGGGTCAGGCTGCCCCTGAGTCCAGCCCACTTTAAGTGGGGCCCAGGAGCCAGCAGGCCCGGGACAGGGGCGAGCCCGGCTCACAGGCCCCCCCACAACCCGGCTGTGAGCTCAGCTCCCTGGCGCTGTTCGGGGTCTCTGGCCCGGCACCCTCGGCCTTGAGTCTAGCCCTGGGAGCTGTCATGAGCCCCCTGCTTGCACCTCTCACCCCAACCCCTTGCCCTGAGCCTCCTGCCCCCCAACTCTCTGCCCTGAGCCCCCTGCCTGCACCTCGCACCCCAACCCCTGCCCCCTGCCCCGAGCCCCCTGCCTGCACCTCTCACCCCAACTCCCTGCCCTGAGCCCCCTGCCCCCCAACTCCCTGCCCTGAGCCCCTGCCTGCACCTTGCACCCCAACCCCCTGCCCCACAACTCCCTGCCTGCACCTTACCCTGCAACCCCCTGCCCTGAGCCCCCTCCTGCTCCCCAACCCCCTGCCCTGAGCCCCCTGTACCCCTCCTGTCCCCCAACTCCCTGCCCTGAGCCCCCTCCTGCACTCCACACCCCTCCTACACCCCAACCCCCTTCCCTGAGCCCCCTCATACACCCCACACCCCTCCTCTGCCCCAATCCCTTGCCCTGAGCCCCTTCCTGCACACAGCACCCCCTCCCACACCCCAACCTTTATGATATTCGCCTTTAAAAAAAAATAAAATTCCCTGGGTGCACACCCTAATGAAATGTGCTGTGCACGCCTATGGTTGTAGGTCCACAAGCTGTTTCAAGGCCTCCTCTGTGACATTGGGGACTCCTCCATTTCACCGTTAAAATCTATGTTTGGGACACTGTGTTATGATGTGTTCAGTGATTTGGATGTTCTCACCACAGTTGCATGAAGGGGAGTCTTTGATTTTCCACTTGTGCATAAAGTAGCTGCATCTTCCATGGTTTGTTAGGATGTGGTTCAGTGTGGTCCAAAGTCTGTGTGGCCAGTCAAAACCAGGAGGACAACTAGTTGGGTCCGTGATAATATGCCTGTTTGGAATGGTGGATGAGGTCCAGGCACTTTGCCATTGCCTGGCTGGATCCAGAGACATTAGATTGGTTGCAGGTGGTCCATAGTGGTTTTTGTGATTTCGGGTGCTATTGGGAAATGTTGTCCATAACCTGCCAGGTGGGATATTCTGGGTAGTCTTCAGCATGTTTAAATACTTGTGCTGTGGTGTGATGGGGTGGACCAGGCCCCGAGGCCCCCTGCTGGAGGCCTTGCACCCCGCCACACCCCGCCAATCAGAAAGGGGCTGCAGGGAGCAGCCAGTCAGGGCCCAGCTGGCTAATATAAGAAGAGCTGCTGGGCCAGAGTGACATCACTTCTTTGCTGGAGCTGAAGGAGTGTGGGTGGTGTGCCCGACAGACCTACAGAACAGCGCAGTGCTGGCAGATACTGAGGGGAATGCAAAGGCACTCCGGGCTGGCTGTTGGGACACAACCAGGACAAGGCCCCAAGGTGAGGGTGAAGAATGAGCGGGCCTGCAGGAAAGTGGCCCAGGAAATCATAGCAGCAACGCAGCTTAGTTAAAGGGATATGGTGGATAGCTGCTCTTTTTCTGGTCCCTGGGCTGAGACCAGGATTAAGGGGTGGGCCTGGGTCCCCCTTCACCAGCCACTGGGAAAGTGGCTTGGACTTTGATACATCCCAGAAGGGGAACTGAACACTTTTAGTACCCTGCTGCAAATTTGGGGCCAGAAAGACCCAAAGAGGCAGAGAGTCTCCAGTCACCAGAGCCAGGACTGCTTGAAGAGCAGGGATAATTCAAGGGAGCCCAGAAGGGGCTGAGAGACAGTTTGAAACAGGGTACTGTGATAGGCCCTGCTGGGCTGATTGAGGAGTGAGCCCGGGGATAGGGCTGCAGATAAAGGGACCTAACAGAGGGCACTGAGATAGGCCCCCTGTTGGGCTTATATCCCAGAAGGGGCTTAATTTTTATCTCACATACACACTGTGTGGGACTCGACAGGAGGACTAATTACCACAGAGTGCACACACACTCAGACAGGGGGCGCTCGCGAGAAGTGAGTGCCACCCTATTACATGTGGCAATACCTCAGATACCTAATACAGAAAGCCCTGCGTCGATTTTAAAGTTCCCATGATCATAAAATCATGGAATCATAGAATATCAAGGTTGGAAGGGACCTCAGGAGGTCATCTAGTCCACCCCCCTGCTCAAAGCAGGCCCAATTCCCAACTAAAATCACTAAATTCCCCACTAAATGATGATTTGCACGATTGAACTACATATCCACAAGTTGCGTATGGCTGCTTCTTGTCCTCACTGGTGCACGGTACTGTGCAACTGAGTACACAAGGGCCAAGGCCGATGTTCGTAGCACTGGCACAGTCTATCCCCAGCTTTGTTCCCGCCCACTTATGGAAAATCTTGAAGCAACTCTTTGCTTTGGAGTCTACTTTCTTGAGATAGCTATAAAAGGTGAGTGTATGATCGTGAATGACACGGAGATATGTTGGCTCAGCCCTGCAAATATGGAAATAAACTATTGGGTTTGAGTTGCCGTGTTTTAGCAACATTCCAGCAGCACAAACCCCTCTGTTTCCATGTGAGTAAAACTGGCATGGCAAGGAAAAAACTGTGTGGTCAGTGTTCAAAGGCCTGAATTCTAGTTTACACAAAGTCCTCTTACATGATAGTGGCAGTGCCTTAAAGAGAGTGTAAATGAGAACCAGAGCCAACATGCCTTATCCTGCAAAGTGATGAACGCCTCCGGCAAGGTGGCAAATGCCAAGGGGAGATTAATGTGTTCATCCCCTTGATGGTAACCCCTCTAGGTCAGCATAGAAGCTGCACTGTCACTGTCTGGGCTGTATTTAATCTGTGGATAAATAGAAGGTTTCAGTCTCTGAGGCTGTCAATCTGTCACCTTTTATGAGCACTAAATTCACTGGAAAAGAAAAGGAAATAAACTGTAATACCCTGCTGTGAGATTGCAGCCCACGTCCATTTTTCTGCTGTCCCTTCTCTTGCACTAACTCCATTCTTTTGTATTTCCTCATTCACGGTTAGCACTGATTTACCAATGTTCATGCCAGCTACAGTCGCTGCACTTCTTCTCAGCAGCCATGTCAAAGCCACTGTATTATCTTCCACTTTCCTCCTTTCCTGAAGCATTAGCACCTGGAAAAAAGCAATTTCAAATGTGACCTCTCTGCCTAGATACAGTTCAAAATTAAATTACTACCCCTAAACTCAGTAGCATTTGTGTGGTGTAAGTGCTGGATAGTTAGCAGCACTATATTTTTCATCAACAATGAAAATAGAGCAGTTTCACCATCATTTTGTTTTTTTAAGTACTTGCCTCTGGAGGATATTTGCCACTAAAATGAGTGATACTGAGAAAATGAATTGAGATCTGCTTAATCGTTTCCATAATATGAGAACTAGAGAGATTCTAAGTGAAATTAAAAAGGCAGCAATTTTAAGAGTTTAAAAAACACTTTTACTCAACATACAATTAACCTGTGGACTGCACAGCCACAGCATAGTTGGGGCAGGCCTGACACTGCACCATCCCTTTGGGGTGGGGGGGATGGGGTATCAGAACCTCACCACTCCCAAGTTCACGTGCTCGCCTCTCTGTGGGCGGCCCGATGCAACCTAATAGCCTCCCTCCACGCAATCACCCCTTAGTCAGAGTCCACTGCACCAGAGCAGTGCGGCCCAATGGCCAGAGTCCATACAATCCCCCTCACAAGCAGGGTAGTGCAGCCTAGCAGCCAGAGTCCAGGTAACTCACCCCAAACATCCAGGCAGTGTGGCCCAAAGGCCAGGGTCCATATGATTTCTGTGCCAAGGGTCCTGGTAGTGGCAAGTTCCCCTTGCCACCAGTTCAGCAGGGATCTGTCCAAACCACACCGAGTCTCTGTGCAGCTTTAACACCGTTTTCCTCTAAAGTTCCCCTGGGTTGCTTCCTACCATAACCTCTGGGTCCTGCACTTCGGGGACTCCTCTGATCTGTTCCCCTTCTGTGATGTACTCCGTCTGAGAATTGGGGCACGTCCCGGCTTGGCTTGGCTTGGCTTGGCTTGGCTTCCAGATCCTGGAGCGCAGGCTGTCCTTCCTTGGGAGCTGGCAGTGAGCCTCTTTCCCCTCCAGTGATCAGCCCAGAGTGAGCAGCTTTTATACCTGTTATCCAGTTGGAGCATGCCTAGCAGAGCCCCAGGGGCATGGCTTCCTCTGCTAGGAAGGAAGGGTTAACCCCTGCGGTACCAGTGCGGGGCCGCTCTGACCCATCACAATAGTAGTGAGGGATCCATCTTTACATTTGGAAACTATTATTTGGCCCTACATATTTATATGGAAACAAATAATATGTGGAATTATTAATGAATGATATGGAATATAAAGAGCTTTCAAGTTACATATTTCAGGCCATAGGATAATCACAGCTGTGTTCCAGAAGAAATTTCCTCCATTGTAGAGTATTGCATTGTGGGTGTTTTATAATATCCTTTGAAGCATACAGCATTGGAAACAACATACCAGACTAGATGAATCCACACTGATCTTGTCCAGTATGCTATTCCTGTGTGCTGGCTCTGCTTGGCATGTTTTCATTAGAGATGCACCTAAAACAAAATACTATCATTCACCGCCACTGAACTTTGGGGAACTTCATATCCAGGCCCGAACTTTGTCTCTCAGGCCATTAGCTACCCTGTCATTTCAATGCACCCTTACTTTTGGATCTGTTTGCATATAAAATATTCTATATAGCTCAGTAAAAATGCATCCTTTCAAACACAAGGTTCAATTCCCCACAAGGCACACACATGATTCCTATTATTATTGCTAATGAGAATTGTGGTCATTAACAGGAGAATAACTCCATGGGAATAGTGCATATTTTCTTATGATTTCATGCTCATTTCCTGCAAAATGTAAATATCAAACATTCAACACAACGTTGTCCATGTGTAGTATACGTTTGGTAGTTTTAGTCCAAAAAAAGGAAAAGTCAATATTGAGTTTTCATACCTTGCAGTTGGCTGAATATACTGGGACATAACTTTCTATACAAGTGCCTAATTTTGTCTGCAAAGCTTGCACGCCCAACCATTGTATCTACACACGCAAAAATACCGCACAGATGTACACACAATTGCACATGCAAGTGAGTACTTAGGAACTAAGTTACCCATTTGGGCTCATTCCAATGTCCCTTTGTGCAGTTAAGGGTGGGATTTTGTGGTGCATCAGGTAAATGCACCAAAATGAGCCCCAGCCTCTGAATATTTAATACACTCTTTGTGGGTTTGTTTAGCAATAAGTGCCAGAATGGTGCTCCAAACATACATCGACTGCTGTATTCCCACAGAAAGTCAATGGGACTACTTTGTAAAGGCATGGCTGTTGGGACACATTGAGGGTATCATCATGAGGCTCACAGAAACAGCTAGGTTGAGTAGCAAAATATAAACCCTGCTAGGTAATAAGAGGTAAAACTCCAAATTTGCAGTGAGCTTATGAGGAATGGAACAGTCAAATTCTAACATAGAATCGGAAAGGTCATCAAGTCTAATCCCCTGCTTTCACAGCAGAATCAAGTACCATCCCTGACTGATTATTTTGCCCTAGATCCCTAAATGGCCCTCTTAAGGATTGAGCTCATAACCCTTGGTTTGGTAGGCCAATGCTCAAACCACTGAGCTATCCCTCCCCCTACTGTTATGCCATTTCCACATTAAAAAGGCATGAGAACAAAGCCAGGGAGGTAATAAGGAAGTCATTGTGTAGATTCTATGAATACTTCATCTAGAAAAACTGAAGAATCGCATAGGACCTTATCACTGTGTAGGCAGAATTTTACATAAGCGCATGTGGCAGTAATTACGCACAGAGCTCAAACACAGGCATAGAGATTAATAGGCTTTTCAGACCTACATAACTTTCACTTAAAGCTTTTGTATTATGAGTAATAATTTTGTATAGGGCCATAAAATGCATGGTGCTTCATTGACAAAGAGTAAGGGCTTTTAGCGTATGATAGATAACATAAACAAAGACAAGATGTGACACTAATTGAGGTTATAAAATGTCAGGTTAAATGCATATTTGGGGACCTTCATATAAAGTGTTACTAGAAAGACAGAACCCAAAGTCAATAGCTAGAATTTTTCTATATTTTTTTATTCAAAAAAGATAGTTGTCTTTATTATTCTCTATGTATTTATTATGTATTATTATGAGAGCTGGTCAGAAAATAGCAAGGTGTTCTGTGAATAATTTGAATTTTCTTGGCTAAAATTCACTACCAATTTTTTTTACCACAACTCAAAATATTTCAGCAAAAAAAACCAAAATATTTCAATTCAGAAATGTTGCTAAGGTGCCTCATTGGACTTGTAGTTCAGTTACTTCCTGTCTCCTTTCTCATCTGAGTCACTCTCCCTGATAGAATTATATTTCCCATGATGCATAGAGATGGTCCATCTTGGAGAGTGGAAGCCAGGGTGCATCATGGGAGATGTAGTCCAGCTAGGGAGCCCAGGCCATAGAGGAGAATGGGGACATGAGGCAACTGAACTACAACTCAGACATTGCGGCAGCATGATAAATCAAAATATTTTGGTTTTCTGGTCTTTCTTTTTCAATGAAAAAAATCAGTTTTTCTTACAGAAAGTAGATCCTTTTTGTGGGGGGGAAAAATCATTTTGTCAAAAATCCAATTTTCCATCAAAACAAGTTTTGTTGCAACATTTTCACCCAGCCCCAATAATTAACGTTAAACATTTATTTTACAGTAACTTCTCAAGGCCCTAGTAAGGATCAGGATCCCATTGTGCTGGGCCCTGTACACACTCAGAGACAATACTCCTCTGAAGTACTTGCAATCCAAAAGAAAGATGAACAGAGGAAGGATTGGGAATGGGAGTGTAACATAAGCAAATGAACCAGGTGATGGCAGGCACAGTTTTGTTTGTTACATGTTTTATTGTTGGGTTGTTTTTGTTAATGTGCTTTTTGGTATGTTACCAAGAATAGCGATTTTAAAAGTGGCACAGGAGAGAGAGAGAAGCATTGCTATGTAGTAACCCCTCTCACGTTGCCTACTTTCATGAATATTTAATACTTTAAAAGTTAAGGAAAGTTTTAAAAAAACAAGTTAATGGATCGCCATCTGCAAACCTCACTCAGCAGGGCACTGAAGTAAATGAGCCCGAGTCTGATTTCTTCTGCACTGGTTTAAATCAGAAGCAGCTCCACTGAAGTTAATAGACTTTCACTAGTATCAAACGGATGTGAGTGAGATCAGAATCAGACCCAGTGACTTCACTGGGGCAACTACTCACCTGGTGTAGTTCCTATGTAGAATTTTGTTATGCATTTAAATACAAAAATTACAAAGAGCTAAATTCTGTCCATACCGGCTGGAGCACAATGCAGCAATGGAGTGGTGCTAGCTACACAGGGCAGCATGGCTCAGGGAAATCTAAGAGAAACACTAGCAGGGCACACACTCAGGGAAGCACAACATGTGGCCTGGGGGCCTGACCGTGACCTGTTCCACATCCACAGTTGAGTACTAGGGGTGCAGTCGCTGAGCTAGTTTTCTAGTGCTACTGAGTGTCAGCTGGGTATGCCACACTGCTGCTAAGTGGGTGCATTATGGAAAGAGGAGAGGCTCCCTAACCCGGGCAACACAGCAGGAGCTGGAATGAAATAAGCAAGCACTCACACACCTAGGAGCACTGCAGCAGGTGGTAGCACAATCTGTTGGCAGATGTTCCTGGAGAACTTGTTTGGCTTTTTCTCAGAAGGTACCATGAGAGTTCTACCGAGCAGGAGAATAAATAGCCACCATAGCTAACAAATAAACTGACTTTATGCACTTACTCCTTTTCAAACATGTCCTTAGCCTCGTTAAAATTAACCATAATTTCAAAGCATGCAATGTCAATGGGATAGAGAATTCTTCCTCACTCCCTGTCCTAAACTGCCATGTGGTGTTGGACACCTATTGTATTGCAACCCCAGAGGTAGCGGCACTTCAGTGACAGGTGGAGCAATTCCTACAAGGATATAGTAAAGGGCCAGTTCTGCCCTCGCATATGCATGACTTCAATGACGGTTGTGTCTTTGGTCACAGCTGGGCTTATGTCAGCACTATTTGAAACTGAGCCTCACACAAGCAAATTTTGCAACCATGCATTTTTATTCGTTTTATTCTTTTAGGTACAGCTCAGTTTATGAATATTTGATCAAACCTGGCCTCCATCCCAATCCAAGAGTTGTATAAAGTGATTATCCACTAAAGCACATTATTTCCTTAGCTTTAAAACCTAAGCAAAAGACGGTGGGGAGAGACTTGAGACGCAGAGCTGGTGGCTGGGGATAGTTGCTATTTATTTTATAACAATACTTTCAAATGATTTGGAACCATCAAGTTGTGTGCACGGGAAGTCTTTGTAAGCATGGCACTCTTACAACTGCTCCCTCATCCAGCCACTCTTCCCTTCTACTGACTGGTACCCCCATTTGTCTTGTCTTTTAAATTAGTTTGCAAGCTTGTCAGGCCAAAGATTGTCTCACCCTAGATATTTACACACTTCCCAGCACAAAGGGGTCTTCAATCCTCATTAAGTCTTTTGGGTGCTATTGTAATACAAATCCTAAATAACAGTTGTTGTAGGAAGAGAGCCAGAGACATAAGCCCTTGTATCTTAGGCCTGGGCTGAGGTAGCGGTCAAAGCTTTGCTAATATAAAACAAAGCCAGCAAGAAACAGGCTGTAATCAGGAGTGAAGCCCTGACGGCATACACGCTCACAGAACCTGGCAAGAACAGGGCTAATATTGCAAAAAACACACACATTCCTGAGAAGTATTAAGCACAGGACTCTTGCGTAAACACATTCCAAAAGCATGGTACCAGAACACCCCGACACCAAGTATAGTACAAACACCCACCTCAAAGATAACAGGAACATGCTGACCCATCTTAAAGATAAGGTCAGGATGACAGCATGATGGATGGAGATGTTTTGATCGAACCAACATGTAGAAGGTGATAGGTGGCACCTAGACACATCAGAGGGGCAATACATAACGTTTTTGTATCTGTGTATAAAGATGTATTTCAAAGGGAGTGTCTTTGGCCATCCGAGGGGGAAATGGAAAGTCCTGCCATTCACTGAGGTGCATCCATTGTCACGGGCATATATGTGCTAGTGTAACTATAGACATTGATCCAGGGAGCTAGGATCATGCTTCATTGACAATAAACCTGGCCGGGCGCCTTCGTACCTTAACGGATCTTGTGATCATTGGGTGGTTTATTTGAAGTCTGCTGTGCTGGCTGTTTGCACAGAGCTAGGACAGCACACAGAGAGAACACAAACACGCAGCCAAACATCTGACAACAGTAATAAAAATAAGAGTGGTTTAGAGACAAGAAACACGGTGGTGGGGGAATAGGAAGAGATGAGAGCAGAATTGAGAAAGCAAGGGATAGATACATGAGTAAAGGAAGGGGGAGATGAGGAGGTTGGAGAGGAAAAGAGTGGTGGGAGAAGACAAGCAGAGAAAACCTAGTGGAAGGTGAAAGGAAAGAAAAGGGGATTATGAAATAGAATAAAGAATGAGCAAAGATTCTGCTTTAAGGTTAGTAATATGTATGTTTCTTATTCTTAAATATATCAGCTATTCTAAGTGCCTCGCTGGAGGCGGGGGAGGGCGAAGCAAATGGGTTTCAATGTTTATGAAAATTAGCCATAATCCTTAAGTTCCTGGCAAGCTGCCAATTTGGCCCTCAGTACTGCAAAGGCCATGTACCACTTAAACTAGACACATACATTGAAGTGCTTAGCTACCAAGGTGATAGGTGCTTTAGATCTTGCAGTGACAGAGTGAGTTCTCCTAGGCATTTTAATACCAAGGCAGGTCAGTCAGGAAATAATTGACTCTAATTAGCACTCCCTCAAACTGCAATGCTCTTTACCTGCATCTGAGTGGCATTAAAAAATGTGTGACACTTTTTACTACCTTTTGAAAAGCACAGTCAGAGACATTAAGCAGATTCTAACACCCAAGTGACCTATTGCTCAGTATAAGTAATGGGCAAATACATCAGCACCCATAGCAAATGGAAAGTAATTTTTTTTTTTATCCTCATGGCCAGATTATCATTAAAGCTCTGTGGTGGTCAATGACATACTTCACTGTAGCAAAGAGTTTGCAGGAGTAATTGTGTGTAACATAAATGACCTGCTTCCCACAGGCAGCTGGGTATGCTAAATTACTGTTATGACAGGTGTTTAGGAGTTTACAGTAGTGTAGAAGGGGCCTCCATTGGGGAGCAATGGCCCCATTATGCTAGGCACAGACAAGTAATAAGAAGATAGCCGCTGCCTCAAAGAACTCTCAGTCTAGAGCAGACCCAAGAGATGGATAAAGTGGATGGAGGGTAGCGGGGAAAGAAGCACAAGCTAACAGTAAACCAAGTATATTTTACATATGAAGAGTAGTTTCAGCTCTCCACCTCCCTGCCTGTTATCAGCTGGAAGTGTTTAGTTGGCAACATTTTATTAAAATAAAGTCGCTGAAATTGGATCAGCCAAGCTCAGCAGATACTCTCTGGTACAACCTGGCCCAGTGCCACTCTGGATGGTCACCAATCTGTTCCGAATAGAACCAAAGGCGATGGGTGGGGGGAGGGGTCCATGTGAACCTGCATGCTCCCCCCCCCCCCGTATTTCTGCCAGGGTTTGCTGGCTGGGCCCCCTCCCTCTGCAGCAGCTCCTAGAACTGGCAAGCTACAAGCTGTGGCCATGGGGAGAGGCAGCAGCAAACAGCTGGAAACTGTAGGGAGGGGCCGCTGAGGGTCAGAGGGAGGGTGCACCTGGGGGGACATGACTAAAGCTGTTTGAGGGGTGAACCTTTATATTGTGCACCACCCCACTATCAGCAGGTACCAGTCATCTCTGGATGGAGCTCATTTCTGGATCCCACATGCTTCCAAGCCAACAGGTTCTGGGTAGGGTCTAGTCACTGTTCCTAGCTCTGGAAACCTTAGGGTACACTTCTGGGCTCAGACTAGTGTTGCTACCTCTGAGATAAAAGAACGGAGACATCCTGGAAACTACTGAGCCCATAAAACTGGAGAGCTGGCAGTGTGTACTGAGCACCCATGCAGATTTCCCAGGACAACTACCTCAAGAAAGGGACAATCCTGAGAACCTAGACAAGTGGTGACCCTAGCTCAGACCTCTAATCTGAGGCCCTCCATTGGGACATGAGGTGCCACTACCCAGCTGCCCTAGGCATGAAATCAGTACTGGAGATCTCCCACCCCCAAGTCACTTACACACACACACTCTCCCCAGAGCTCCACCTAAGCTGGGCTTTTAATTTAACCCCTTCGGGGACAACGTGGCAGGAAGGCAAGGCACACAAGCTTAGCAGAGGAATTTCTTAACCATGGAAGCTTACTCTGACAGCACTTGAGAGTTACAGATCTTTGAAAACAACAGTCTTGTGAGGTACCCTCCCCACGTCTGAGGTTGTTAGTGTTTCTGAGTGAGCAGAGTCCCACCTGCCATCTCTCTCCAACCCGTCCATCTTACATTTAGCAATGGTCAGACCCCTGCACAGAGCAGAACTCTGCTGTTAAGTATGGTCTCTGTCTCAGCCCCATGTGCTCAAGATGGGGCATTCCACCCTCTCCTTTGCCATTCTTGTCCCACCCACAGGGCCTGTGTAGAAAATCCATTGTTTCGGGGGGGTCGGTGGAGAGAGTTAAAAACTGAGAGACATTCAGAGTCAATAGCCCCAAATGGCTCTCAGTAATAGTTCCTCAACACCTTTTCGAGGCAGAGTGGCTGTCTGACATGCAGTTCAAAGCCTGCCCTTAGGCAAGGTTAGTCATGTGTTCAAGAGGTAATACAACATGGAGTTCATCATTTGATACAGATGTATCCCACTCTGCCATATCCCCAACCCAATGTCATTAGCTGGCAATTTTCTATTCTGGGCTATATAGGTTCTAACACTGCCATCATTACTGTAGTTTCTTGGTGCCTTCCAGTAGAGCATTAACTGACATACCTAACGTGTCAGAGTCTTTGTGAGTGACTTTGTTTGCAGTCTTGTAGCCATGTCTGTCCAGGATATCAGAGAGAGAAGGCAGGGGAGGTAATATCTTTTACTGGACGAACTTTTGTTGGTGAGAGAGACAAGCTTTCAAGCTGGACAGAGCCCTCCTTCAGGGGACTGACATTTAAGATTCTTTATGGTCGAACTAGGATGATGGGTCTTTCTTGTTGCTTGGGAAATGGGAGAGCTCTGACCACTGCCTTAATGAAGAGATGGAGGGTTACTTTTGATATATATTGTTGCAAAAACAGAGGTCCTTTTCATTTATGTAAAAATGGAAACTCACATTGATTCCTGTACTGAGTTGGTTTCTGCTGGCCCTGGTGATTAGGGTAGTGACTGAGAAACAATTAACACACTGACTCTTTAAAGTGTTATGGGCTCAGCTAAGTGAGAGACAACCATTTGGGAAGAGTATTTTGAGAAAAACAGCAGAGAGAGCCACTAGTGGGCTGATAGGGAAGCTAACCCTCTGAGTGAAGAAGCTTTCAAGTCACCAGGGCCTGATGAAATACATCCTAGAATACTCAAGGAGCTGAGTGAGGAGGTATCTGAGACATTAGCGATTATCTTCGAAAAGTCATGGAAGACTTGGGCATTAGGAAAAACTTCCTAACTGTCAGGGTAGTTAAGCACTGGAATAAATTGCCTCGGAAGGTTGTGAAATCTCTGTTTATTGGAGATTTTTTTTAAGAGCAAGTTTTACAAACACCTGTCAGGGATAGTCTAGATAATACTTAGTCCTGCCATGAATGCAGGGGACTGGACTAGATCACTCGTCCAGGTCCTTTCCAGTCTTATGATTCTTGCCAGGTACCTGTTCAGGAGTATAAATACATGTGTATAAGAACCTGCAGGGACAGAACCTGAGACGTTTTGGGCTGATGATACCTCTACATCACCACTGGAGGCTTAGGCTGGGCTCCCGTAAGAGGACCTGTGAGGCTGGACTCTGCAGAAAGTACCACCCAGCAGAACCTCTTTAACAGTCTCATATCCCCTGTGGATTGGACACAGAGGGACCTGTTACATAAACTTACTAGTGGGTTACAGAACTTGAGAAGAACACTTGTTACCACACTTTAAACTATGGGGTAGGTTTGGCTTTTGTTCCCTACTGCTTGACAATATTATAATTGCTTCCCTTCTCCCCCACCTTCAGGAAGGGAGATCCAAGATTCAGATGTGGCCTGTTATTTTGGTTTTCTCCTCAGTAGTTTCCCCAGAGCTTGCCTGATTTCTCTGGGTTCCTACACTTGTATCACTAACATCTTCAAAAAAGAAGAAGAAACCATCTGCTTTTTAAGCCATTTTTGCATATTGAGGTAAATATAACTAGAGTATAGAGAAACACCTCTAGAGAAACAACAAACTGCTGTGACAGAGAGAGGCTGTAGCAGTAAGTCAACACTGCATCAAAATGCCACCCACATGGGAGTGAGTTGTTTGTGCTATGAATTTTCTTGCCATCAGAATGCGAGTCCTTTGTGCCAGTAGCTCCTGATTCACTGTGGAAAGTTCATGTTTGACATCTTAGAATTTTTCACATTTGTACTGAGTATACTCAATATGAGGGTCTAGACGGCTCAGGGGACTTCGTTGAAAAGAGCCCACATTGATTGATTTTATCTAGATTTAAATATAATTATTTAAAACAATAATGTAGGAAATAGCCACCTGGAGGCAAAATAAAGTGATTTCCTCCCCAAAGAACATAACAGAATGGTGTCAATCACGCTCATCTTGGTAGTCACCAAAAATTGTTCCCATCTGATACCTATCTGCATACATGTGTTGGTAGGATTTCAGTCCAAGTGCCAGAGGGCATGTGCCCACATCATAAGCCCACCACCACAATTAGCACTAACTGGCTGTCTTATGGAAATGGAAAAGATTTGAATGCACCATAGGAAAAAAATATTCTCTTCTGAGAGGTGGTCCATCCAGGTCAGGGTTCAGCCATATTGCTGGGGCAGGGTGGATAAATTTACACTAACCATGCTGTACCTGTTCCTGAGGATGCTGGAAAACTGCCGGTCTGACTCCTTCAGTGAGGGCTAAAGCCACAAAAATGTAAAACCAAACCAACAAATGAAGCCCTCACTAACCTCTTTATTTGCTGGACTTTCACAGATCAACTGTGCCTCCTAAGGTCTTATCCTATTCCCAACGAAGTCAGCAGCAAAACTTCAGTTGACTTAGATGGGAGCAGCACCAAGCCCTTGTTTTCCAATATCTGCCTCACCTCCTGTATTAGTTTTAGCTCATTGAAGATCACAGCGACGAGAGCTCATTTGCATCTCAGCACCCAGCATCTCAGCATAGCTATTTCACCACCATTCAGGAACGTATTCTCTAGGAACAAACAGGAAGCTTTGGGCTGCGCCTACGGGCCCATTGAGGCCGTGTCTGTAAAGAGTGCACTGAAATAATTAGAATAATCAAAAGACATGTAAAGCATTGGGGGACGGGCACCTGGGGGAATCACGCTGGAGAATGAAGATGAAAGATTTTGAACTTATGAGTCTCCCAGGCTGTAACAACAACAAAAACCCTCACTGCCAAAAAAGCCACAGCTGTGTGCCACATGGGCAGATAAACAAATGTGATTGTGATGAGTGGAATGACAGTTCACAATGCATTATCCCAAGGTGCTCCTGGGCATCTGTTACATAATTTAGCTATTTTTAACTAGTTGTTTTGCTGCAGTTGACAGTAATAATTCCCAGCAATTGCATCATACAAGCCAAGCCAAAGAGTAAATTCTGGGCCCGATGCGGATCATAAGTTATGTAGCCCTCTGTACACTGGACTGATGCCTAAGCACAGGCTGATATCTAAGGGTATGTCTACACTATGAAATTAGGTCGATTTAATAGAAGTCGATTTTTTTAGAAATCGATTTGATACAGTCGATTGTGTGTGTCCCCACTAAGCGCATTAAGTTGGCGGTGTATGTCCACAGTACCAAGGCTAGCATCGACTTTCAGAGCGTTGCACTGTGGGCAGCTATCCCACAGTTCCTGCAGTCTCCGCCGCCCATTGGAATTCTGGGTTGAGCTCCCAATGCCTGATGGGGCAAAAACATTGTCTCAGGTGGTTCTGGGTACATGTCGTCAGGCCCTCCTCCCTCCGTGAAAGCAACGGCAAAAAATCATTTCTCACCTTTTTTCCTGGGTTACCTGTGCAGACGACATACCACGGCAAGCATGGAGCCCGTTCAGCTCACTGTCACCGTATGTCTCCTGGGTGCGGCTGGCAGACGCAGTACTGCAGTGCTACACAGCAGCATCCCCTTGCCTTGCCTTGCCGACTGCAAATGGTACAATATGACTGCTAGCCATCATAGTCATCCTGTGGGTGCTCCTGGCCGACCTCGGTTAGGTTGGTTCGGGGCGCCTGGGCAGACATGGGTGCTCCTGGCCAGCCTCAGTGAGATCGGTCAGAAGTGCCTGGACAAAAATGGGAATGACTCCAGCTCATTCTCTTCTTTAAGTTTTGTCTAATGGAGATTCAGTCCTGCCTGGAATATCATGCCAGCTGGAGCCTTCTGCCTCAGGCTGCTCTCCCAGTCAGCAGCACTGCACAGTCGCACCTACCCCAGCCTACTCCTTGCTCCCATGGCTCATGAAGCCTGGACAGTAGTAAAGAGCTATCCAACTATAGGCTGAGCAAGTGCATAACGGTGGTAGAATGTGCCTTTGGACATTTAAAAGCTCGCTGGCACAGTTTACTGACTCGGTTAGACCTCAGCGAAACCAATATTCCAATCGTTATTACTGCTTGCTGTGTGCTCCACGATATCTGTGAGAGTAAGGGGGAGACATTTATGGTGGGGTGGGAGGTTGAGGCAAATCACCTGGCTGCTAATTACGCGCAGCCAGACACCATGGCGGTTAGAAGAACACAGCAGGGCACGCTGTGCATCAGAGAAGCTTTGAAAACCAGTTCCATGACTGGCCAGGCTATGGTGTGAAAGTTCTGTTTGTTTCTCCTTGATGAAACCCCGCCCCCTTGGTTCACTCTACTTCTCTGAAAGCTAACCGGCCTCCCCTCCCCACTTTGATCTCTGCTTGCAGAGGCAATAAAGTCATTGTTGTTTCAAATTCATGCATACTTTATTAATTCGTCACACAAATGGGGGGATAACTGCCAAGGTAGCCCGGGAGGGGAGGGGGAGGAGGGAAGCACAGGGGTGGGATAGTTGTAGGGGCACCCCCTAGAATGGCATGCAGCTCATCATAGAAGCTCATCATCATCCGCTCTGACCCGGAGCGACCATTTGCCTCTCTGGTTCTTTGATAGGCTTCATGTAGCACTGCTGCGGGTCCCTGTTATAACCTCTGTCCTTCATGCCAGTGGAGATTTTTTCAAATATTCCGGCATTTAGTCTTTTGGAACGGAGTTCGGATAGCACGGATTCATCTCCCCATACAGCAATCAGATGCAGTACCTCCCGTTCGGTCCATGCTGGAGCTCCATAATCACCTGTGCTGATGAGCTCTGCATGGTCACCTATGCTGATCAGCTCGCTACGCTGACAAAACAGGAAATGAAATTCAAAAGTTTGCGGGGCTTTTTCTGTGTACCTGCCCAGTGCATCTGAGTTGAGAGTGCTGTCCAGAGCGGTCACAATGGAGCACTCCGAGATAGCTCCCGGAGGCCAATACCGTCGAATTGCCTCCACATACCCCATGCGGGCAGGGAACTGGACTCTATGACCTCTCGAGCTCCCTTCCAGTCCTAGAATCTATGAATCTATAAAAAACCCCAAATTCAACCCAGCAGGGTCGATTTCAGCGCTAATCCCCTCATCGGGGAGGAGTACAGAAATCGATTTTAAGAGCCCTTTAAGTCGACAAAAATGGCTTCATCGTGTGGACGGGTGCAGGGTTAAATCGATGTAACGCTGCTAAATTTGACCTAAACTCGTAGTGTAGACCAGGGCTAAGACTAAATTGTGGGGAGAAAAGGAAATTAGAGCTGTTTGGAAAATAGTTTTGGTTTCCTCTCCCCATGGAAAAATGTAAACTTTTAAGCAAAATATTTTGACTGGACACTGAAATATTTTGATTCAAGCTGGTGCCATGTTGCCTGCTAGGAGTTGTAGTTCTCCTCTATTGACTAAGCTTTCTGGCCATATTTTTACCTCCTGTGATGCATTGCTTCCTGCTGTTGGTAAGGGGAGGGGGAGTCCCTGGCCTTGAAGTATCATGGGAGATGCAGTTTTCCTCCATAGGCCGGTCTTTCTGGCAAAACTACAACTACCACGAGGCATAGTGGCACCACTTTTAATCAAAATATTTTGGTTTTCAGCCAAAAGATTTAAGTTTTTTGATGAAATATCAAAATTTTCTGCAGAAAGCCAACACTTTTCGTGCACATATTTGTTTAACTGAAAGTCCACTTTCCATCAAAAAACAGTTTCAATGGAAAACTTTCCACCAGCTCTAGGGGAAATGCATCTATTGTGCAGGGAAGGGTTTGGAGCTGCTGAGAGAGCAAAGAACTTAGGTAAACAAGATCCGTCCTTATCTTCTGACTAATTGTGCTCATATCCTTCCTTCATCCATTCTCTCCCCTTCACTGGATAACAATAACTATCTTACATGGCTGCAGTTGGGAGCAAAGCAAGAAAGGACTTAGTTGCTACAGTAATACAAATAATTCATAATAATAATTTTAAATAAAAATAGAGTGGGAATTCTATAGGTGCTCATCATGTCTTATCAGTTAAGCTCTATTTTGGAGTTTTAAAGCAGCATGATAGACAGACAGACAAGTACAGCTAAGATTTTGTAATGGTAATTTTTAGTAAAAGTCACAGACGGGTCACGGGCAATAAACAAAAATTCACGGAAGCCTATGACCTGTAGTGACTTTTACTAAAAATAACCCTGACAAAATAGGGAGTGGGGGGGGGGGGGTCCAGCATCCACCTGTTGCCTCTCACAGCGGCTGGGAGCTGTGGGATCCCCTGCCACAGAGGCTGGGAGCTGTGGGGCCCCATTGCCTGTGGAGTTCCAGGGGCCCCCACCACCAGTGGCAGCTCGGAGCTCTGGGGGCCACCTGCCAAGTTCAAGGTCACCTTCTGCTGGTAAGGGCTGGGAGCTTCAAGGTTGCCTGCAGCTGGGATCTCCAAGGCCATCTGCTGGCCACAACGGCTGTGAGCTCCAGGGGCTGCCCATGGCAGCTCAGACCTGCAGGAGCCCCTGCTGCGGCTCAGAGCTCCGGCAGCTTGGAGCTCCGGGCAGGCACCTGGGAACTGCAGGGCCCCCCACTGCCCGTGGCGGCTGGGAGCTGTGGGGCCTCCACCACCTGTGGGGGCTAGCAGCTGAGAGCTTTGGCACCCCCGCTAGCTGACAGCTCAAGGCCCGCAGCTGAAGCAGAAAATATCACGGAGGTCTCTG
This sequence comes from Trachemys scripta elegans, assembly GCF_013100865.1. Taxonomy (NCBI): domain Eukaryota; kingdom Metazoa; phylum Chordata; order Testudines; family Emydidae; genus Trachemys; species Trachemys scripta. The sequence continues at coordinate 14,619,188 of NC_048303.1, read as the reverse complement.
GAAGTCACAGATTCCGTGACTACTCTGACCTCTGTGACAATCGTAGCCTTAATAATAAGGCAGAAAATATCTTGATGACACTATGTAAATCCATGGTGTGCCCACACCTTGAACACTCGTGCAGTTCTGGTCGCCCCATCTCAAAAAAGATATTAGAATTGGAAAAAGTAGAGAGAAAAACAACAAAAATGATTAGGGGTATGGAACAGCTTCTATATAAGGAGAGCTTAAAAAGTCTGGGATTGTTCAGCTTGGAAAAGAAGTGACTATGAAGGAATATGATAAAGGTCTATAAAATCATGAATGGTGTGGAAAAAGTGAATAGGGAAGTGTTACTTCTCCCTTTTACATAACACAAGAAGCAGGGGTCACCAATGAAATTAATACATAAGGGAAGTACTTTTTTCACACAACGCACAATTAACCTGTGGAACTCATTGCCAGGGGGTGTTGTGAAGGCCAAAAGTATAACTGGGTTCAAAAAAAGAATTAGGTAAGTTCATGGAGGATAGGACCATCAATGGCTAAGCCAAGATGGTGAGGGCACAAACCCTGGGTATCCCTAAACCTCTGACTGCTAGAAGCTGGGACTGGATGACAGGAAGTGGATCACTCATTAAATTGCCTTATTTTCTCTGAAGCATTTGGCATTGGCCAATGTTGGAAGACAGGATACCAGGCTAGATGGGCCATTGTTCTTACCCAGTATAGCCGTTCTTATGTGATGCCTGCGGGACACCTGATACTTGAAGTCTTTTCTCTGTGCCTGTTAATAAATCAGGGAATAAGCCTAGGATGTTGGAGAGACATGCGTATTCTCTATGCCTCCTGCAGCATCAGTCTCCAGCTCCTGACTACCATATACTATATGGTGACTGTGTGGAGTTAGGCTTACCCTACAGGAAGGGATAGGTTGGGGGAAGTATGCAGCTGCCCTAAGGTGAGCAAACCCATTCAGGGTTTGGGGTAGCTTCCATAACCACAGTGCTGAGGCAGGCGGTGGAGTTCCTCTGCACTGTGAAAGCTGTTACCCCTTTTTAATCTGAACAGTTTAGCCAATATTCTGCGGTTTGTTCTGATTGGGGGAGAAATTGATGATGGAGTGAGGTATTTCATGCAATCCTATTTATTTACACAGAATGCATAAGGTCCTGTTTTCCTGAACACAGCAGCAGTCAAACAAGAGACAGTTTTTTGCTCACAACTCCAAACCTCTTTCTCTAGCCAGCCCTTGCCCAAAAATCTGTTAGCTTTCACTCAGGGTCACACCGCAAGTACTTTTCTGTCTGTCTTTGGCTTTCTGCTGCCTTCTCTGTGTGCTTCTGGGGTGTTTCTACCTGCCTCTGCGCACGCACACGTGCACACACCTCCACCAGAACAATACCCAGCCCTCTGCATTTGCATTCAGCCCCCAGTGAAACCCCTCCAACCCACATAACTCAGTTGCTGACCAGCCTTGCATGTGGCCCGGGTTTTGGCTTCTATCATTTCAACTATTTTACTCCAAAAAGGAGTTTAATTGCTTCTTGCACTCCTTCTGAATGAAGGACAGCTATTATACGCACCAGCTTCAGTGAGGTTTCACTCAAGCCCTGGTATAACAAGCAATTCTGAAGAAGGCTGGGACCCTTACATTTTAAAAATTATTTACAAATTTCACCACCACCACGTCATTCCATCCATTGCTGTCGATAAGCACCCCTGTATTTGCCCTGTCTGTAGGACACCCTACAATTGAGCTGTTATCCTGTCCCCCCCCCTTTTTTTTTTTTTTTTTTTTGCTGGCAGTCCTTATTGAACTAGCTATTCATTATTATTTTTATTAATATTTGTATTACCATACTGCCTATATGTCCTAGTCATGGATCAGGATCCCATTATGCTAGGCGCTATATAAACACAGAACAAAAAGATGGGGCTTACAATCTAAATATTCTCAGTTGTTCTCCATAAATGGGTTAACAATGTGAAGCGAAAGAGAGGATCATTGGATTCAACTTAAAACTGAGTGGAGAACAATAATGGTATATCTCCACTGCCGTGTAAGCCCAGGCTAAAGCCTAACCCCTTCCATCTACATACAAATCGTTCTAATCCAGGGCTCGGACCCAGGGCTCAGACCTAGGATCCAAGCCCAAGTCAAGCTGTGAGCGAGGGTTCGAGCCCTATTGCTTTGCAGTGTAGACACAGCCCTGCTTGACTTGTGTCCTGGGAGTTTGCCAGAAGTATCCCACAATCCCATGGGCTGACTTCCTTTGTCCTCTATCCCAACAATCTCCAATCAACTCAACTGAAAAAGGAAGCCACCCCTGCCCTGTTGATGTACAGCAGCTGCTTGGTGAATCAGTGTTAACCCATTGTCTTCTGATCACCAAGCTGCAAACTCACCATCAGAGAGCCTCCTGAGTTTGCAATGGAGACTGAACAGAGCAAGCTTTTTGCAAAGCGTGCTGCTTCCTGGTCATGGGAGCACAATCAAATTTTAGTGAATCTCTGATGTGAGGCCAGTAAAACTGTGGACTTTAGCAAAAGTACCAGGAATGACTACATGTGCCAGCAGACGGCTAAAAAGCTGGCAGCTTTGCAAATTTTCCGGACCAGTGACCAGTGCACAGAGCGTATTAAGAAAATGAAGAGTGAGTACTGGAAAACCAGGGACTAAAACTGCACCTCAGGCAACTCTCCAACCTCATTCCCATTTTATGAGATTGACCGGGTGCTGGGCACTACACCCAGCATAGAGCCAACTATGGTGCATGATGACCTGGTCAGCCAGGATGGTGTGCTGCTGGCCCCTGAATCCAGCATGGGGGCTGATGTGAGCCAGAGCAGGAGCTGAATGGGGAGCATAAAGTAACTCTGGTTTTGAAACCAGTCCCAGTGGAACAGGATCAAATTCTAACTCCCTACTTGGAAAAGCTGTTTGATCCCTGCCCTGAGGAACACCCCGCTGCCAAGTCTACAGCAAATCTGAAGGAGACAGAAGCCACCCCAGAGCCCAGTAAGTTTCTGACTCCAATTTAAAATGTATTAGTACATTAGTAATAGGGATTTCCGCTCTTAGAACCAGTGCAAAAGTTATGAGAAGCCCTAGCTACCAACATCTGTGTATCCGCTAATGGCAGATTGTATCACGACACCTTGGCATCCCCCCCTTTTCCCCACCACATGGTGTTCAAAATGCTGACTGGGAATTGCAAACAGTAAGAAACAGCTTTGAAGAGCATTTTCACTGTAAAGTCACAGATGTTTGCTATTGTCATTCATGTTTTCCTTTAAGTAATAATGGCTTAAATTGTGCTGCTCTGTAACCACTCAATAGGCTACGGAGCCGCCTGGAAACAGTGACATTAGTGTGAGTGTTTGGGAAACTGTGTTCTATTTCCAAATCTAGTCCATTTCAGTTAGAGGTAGTCCATGCAGTCCATAGGTGACAACATCATTTCTCCCAAGCATAGGCGCCGACTTCCCCTCTTTCCCCTGGGTGCTCGACCCCACCTTCTGCCCCCGGCCCCACCCCCACTCCACCCCTTCCAGGAGGCCCTGCCCCGCCCCCATTCCAACCCCTTCTCCAAAGTCCTTGCCCCAACTCCACCCCCTCCCTGACCCTATTCCAACTCCTTCCCCAAATCCCCACCCTGGCCCCACCTCTTCCCCACCGCCTCCCCTGAGCGCATCACATTCCCACTCCTCCCCTACCCCCGGAGCATGCTAACACCACCAAACAGCTATTTGGCGGCGGCCGTGCGGGCGGGAAACACTTGGGAGGTAGGCGGAGGAGCGGGGATATGGCATGCTCTGGGGTGGGGGAGGAGAAGGTGGGGTGGGGGGTGAGGGAAGCTTGGCTGCCAGTGGGTGCAGAGCACCCACTAATTTTTCCCTGTGGGTGCTCCAGCCCCAGAGCACCCACGGAGTCAGCGCCTATGCTCCCAAGTACAAATTGGGTGTCCGCTTTTGTCCAGAAATGTGCTGGGGGAGGGGAGGGAGGCTGTGGAGTTCTGCCTGTTTGCATGCAGCAATAACAGGGTAAGCCATGTGTGAGCTAGTGCAGCATCCTGTTAATTCTCTCATGGATTCTGACCCAATCCTGGTTGCTGATGGCTGCAAATTTTTTCCTGAATAAGGAACTCCGCATAGTTCGTCACATTGCAGGGAAGGGAGTATTTTCCAGGGCCAGCTTGGTAGTTGATGAGGCCACTCCACTCGCAGATGTGCTGTTCAGTCACTGCCTACACTGCGGGTTTTCTACCAGCAGCTTGGAATAACATCTCCCTTTGTCAGTAGGGCGCTGTGATGGGTGTCCTGGCCCCACACTGGACAAGGAGGGGTTAACACCACACTGTGGGCTGAGGAAGCCACACCCCCTCACCTCTGCTGGGCATGCTCCAGTTGGATTAGCAGTATAAAAGGGAGTAGCACAGCTCAGTCTGGGTCGATATATGCTGTAGACCCCTGCCTGGGAGCTGCTGGAGCCCGAGACCAAGCCCACTAGGATCTGGATAGACAGTCAGCTATCTGCAGATACCCAGGAGACAGCCGAACTGCTGGGAGATTCACTGGACAGATACTCTGGAGCCCCAGGAGACTCAGACTGTGCCACTGGAAGACATGGTAGGAAGTAGTCTGGGGGAACTAGACATTGATCTGGTTGTAGAACTGAGCAGCAAGTCAGCATGTTTCAGGTGGATCCCTGTTGACCCAGTGACAAATGCACTTGCTGCTGACAGGGCCCTGGGCTGGGACCCAGTGAAGTAGGGAGGGCCTGGGTCTCCCTATGCTGGTCACACACACCCCAGGTGGTGGCCCACCCCCTCTGGCCACTAGGCTGCACTGTCCTGCCAAGGAGGGAAGCCATATTGACTCTGGGCACTAGGTGACATAGCCCTGCAAGAGTGGGCAGCTATATTGACCTTGGCCACTGGGCCATGCCACCCTGTGAGAAATGGCAACCATATTGACTTGGATCACTAGGCCAGACCACCTTGAGGCCAAGAGCAGCCAGGAGGACTGAGCCATGAGTCTACAATGCCCTTGCCTGGCCCCAAAAGAACGGGGTGTACTCACCCTGTGACACATACCACAAGAACAGTTATGTCCTCCAAAATATGAAAGGCCTGAAATGATGGAAAATAACTTTTGTAGCCACTAGCCACCCTCCCCACATCACAAATAGTTACGCAATTTTCGTAAAAGAGAAAAAGCTTGAAAATGTAACTGTACCATTGTCTCTGCACTTCTGTGACCGCCATTAACCAGCCTGTGTCCAGACAGCGTATGTGGACTGAAGCATCCTCTTCACCGTATATATTGGTTCAGTATTGAAATGTAACATTTTTATGACCTTGAGAGTCCAGAAGAATTAATTCTGTGCTCCTCTGCTGAGTTGCTTTAGACAATAACCCTCTGTTTCATAGCCTATTTCTTTGCTGCCTGCTATACATCAAGAACTTGATCCCATGTACTCAGTCCAATGTACCTTCACAGACTGTTCCAAAGGAAGCATTTCTGTGATGAAGTTATGGTCTGAGCTCATGAGAGGGTAGACCAGCAGGTCCAATAGCAGGAGCTAAGAGTCAGGAGGAAAAGCTGAGGCTCACAGAACAGCTGTAATGCAGGGTTTCAGAAGGGAGCAGGTTCTTGCAAAGCAGTTCCTGGAACAGGAACTGCAGGTAAAGGAGGAGGAGGACAGAGCTCAGAGAGAACTGTTTGAACAACTCATCTCCACCATGGCTGGAAAAGCACCTGCTCCTGCTGCCTCCCCCTCCTGCACCCCAATCTGATTCCCCCTGCAACATACAGCTCCATGTTGGGGCAACCCATGCATTCTGGACCCATGAGCAGCTGGGCAAGGCAACTAAACCCCGTGCAGCTTTCCTTCTTGAACCCACTCCTGGGGATACCTCCACCCCTCCCCCAGCACCAAGTGTGCTCAAAATTAGGAAAGAAGGGAAAGGAGAATAATGGGCATGGGTACATAGAGCGATGGGGGGTTGGGTCAAGTTTTCCATATTTCTTGCACTTTTTTCCCTGTGGCAAATATTCTTCTGTTACCCATTTTGGGGTTCTGTCATGGCAGCTGGCCTGCCCGGCACTGGGTGACTGTTGCACTGTTTTAATACGTTTACAAATGAAGCCTGTCATGTCATCAAGAAAGTTTATTGCTATCATTCCATTACATGATACAATCATGGTTTGAGACAATAAAGCTGAAACCATAATCAGGAGTAATTGTGCGTTACTAAGCAAACACTATTCCTCTATTTACTTAGGTACAGCAATTCACACTTCAATGAATTCCCTATATAAACCACCCCCGCTTCCTTATCCATCATGTCATTCATAAGTCTATTGCCTGGCAGTCAAGCCTACACCCCTCCTAAGCACTGAACCTCCCTCCAGAATTAACTTGTCCTTTCCCCTCCACAACTACATGCTTACCGGTATTATTCCACCCTCTTCCATTGGACCATGAAGTCCATAATGTAAGAACACAAAGCATTCCTGACTTCTGTTGCCCAGGTGCATCCACACCAGCAGTGGTAGCTGCACTTTTCTACTGAGGGCACTGATTCAGTGGCCGCTCGGTGTTGTAGGTCCATTCAAGGGGAAGTGGCTCACTTTTGGCTTTACAAAGATTGTGAAGAACACAGCAAGCATTGATGGCACTAGCATCTAAATGGGTCTGTAGACATCTCCAGTGGGACTTCAGACTGCCAAAAGCACATTCAACAACCATTCTACACCTGCTGAGAGTGTAATTAAACTGTCTTTTGCCAGGGTCTTGTTTCATAAGCCAAGGGGACATGTAGGGTCCCCCAGAATAACATTGGGGACTGTCACATTGTTTATGAAAATGTCATTTGGTGAAGTAGTTTCCCAGCCTGTCCAAGAATGTAGACTCCTGAGAGACAAAAAACTCTGGCATCATGCACTTTCCCACTGCAGCTGCCACTGACATTCATAAATTGGCCTCTGTGATCCACAAGGGCCTGCATAACAATGGAGTAGTATCTTTTGCAGATTATGTACCCTGTGTGCTCCTTAAGGAGGGCCACCTAGGGGCACATGAGTCCAATCAATAGCCCCAGTGCAATTAGGAAACCCCAGTTTCTCAAATCCAGTAATTACCTCCAGTATATCTTTAACGGGCTAAACCACACACTCAATTGCCTCAGCAACCTCTGCCACCACTTTATTCACAGCCAATCTTCCAACACCAAATGTTAGCAACTACCTGTAGTAGTCTGGGGTAGGCAGCTTCTAGACAGTTAGAGTAACTTGCTCCTGGACCAGCAAGGGTGCCCTCATGCATGTCTTTATGCTGGAGGATCAGAGCAAGCTGCTCACAAAGCTCCAGAAATGTAGCTTTCTTCATGCAAAAGTTCTGGACCTTCTGTTGGGCATCCCAGGTCTGCATGGAGATGTGGTCCCACCCAGTCTCATGGTCCTGCACCAGAAACACGAGCCTACATAAGGGCATCAGCAGCTGTATGCCAGTTGTACTGAGCAGTATCTGTCAGTGAGAGTCTGCCATGCCAGGGTACTCCTCCTCCTCTATGAAATCTGTCAGGTACCTTTGGTGGGTCAGAAAATGCTGCCAAAATGTCCACCAACACCTCACACATGCTCTGCCCATTTCCTGATACCAGAGTGAAAGCACAAGCAAGAGAATTACTTAAAAAGTTGCCTCCTCCATGTTGCTGGCTCTAATAGCTGGGCTTGCACAGACCAAATTGTCTCCACGGCAGGCTGCATTGGCAGGTTGCTCTAATTTCCTGTAATGTGCAGGGTGAGCAGTAAAGATTTCCCACAGTGCACCATGGACAAAGGGCTAAAGCAGCCCCTTTTCATCAGGACACTAGGGAAACTGTGTTTATGGTTGCTTTGACTCAGGTCTGTGTGCTGCAATGTGGATGCCAGAGCCCCAGGTTCAAGCCCAAGTTAGAAACATCCTAACTTGGGGTTAAGAAACGGTGTAGACACTCAATCCCAGGGTTCTGTAACATGGGTATTCTGATTCAAGTCCCATGAACCCTGGGCTCACAGTGCCATGTAGACATACCCTAAAAGACCCGGAAATAGTCTTTATTTTTCATGTGCTACATAATTAAAAACCAAGGAGGAGGAAAGCAGAAGAGAAGTCAGTGTTTTAAAATGGAGGAACTGATGGAATTGTTGCAGGGGTAAATTTTTCAGGCCAAAGTTCAGTGCTAAATGGAAGGATGTAACCTTGCATAAGCAAAATCCTACAAATTGGTATTTTCATGTTCTGACTGGGAATGGCATACCTGGAGGCCTCCATGTAAAAAAAAATAGGCTTTGCTTCATGCCATGGGTCTATGACACTAAACTGGGAGGAGTGGTATATACGCTGGAGGGTAGGGATAGGATACAGAGGGACCTAGACAAATTAGAGGATTGGGCCTAAAGAAACCTGATGAGGTTCAACAAGGACAAGTGCAGAGTCCTGCACTTAGGACGGAAGAATCCCATGCACTGTTACAGACTAGGGACTGAATGGCTAGGAAGCAGTTCTGCAGAAAAGGACCTAGGGGTTACAGTGGACGAGAAGCTGGATTTGAGTCAGTGTGCCCTTATTGCCAAGAAGGCTAACGGCAATTTGGGCTGTATAAGTAGGGACATTGCCAGCAGATCAAAGGATGTGATCGTTCCCCTCTATTCGACATTGGTGAGGCCTCATCTGGAGTACTGTGTCCAGTTTTGGGCCCCACACTAAAAGAAGGATGTGGAAAAATTGGAAAGAGTCCATGGAGGGCAACAAAAATGATTAGGGGGCTGGAGCACATGACTTATGAGGAGAGGCGGAGGGAACTGGGATTGTTTAGTCTGCAGAAGAGAAGAATGAGGGGGGATTTGATAGCTGCTTTCAACTACCTGAAAGGGGGTTCCAAAGAGGATGGATCTAGACTGTTCTCAGTGATACCTGATGACAGAACAAGGAGTAATGGTCTCAAGTTGCAGTTCGGGAGGTTTAGGTTGGATATTAGGAAAAACTTTCACTAGGAGGGTGGTGAAGCACTGGAATGGGTTACCTAGGGAGGTGGTGGAATCTCCTTCCTTAGAGGTTTTTAAGGCCCGGCTTGACAAAGCCTTGGCTGGGATGATTTAGTTGGGAATTGGTCCTGCTTTGAGCAGGGGGTTAGACTAGATGACCTCCTGAGGTTCCTTCCAACCCTGATATTCTATGAGGATGTCACATGTCTCAGCAGCTGTACGGGGCTTTGAAAATGTGGCTGTGTATTTTGAAGGTCTTAGATATTACAAATGAAGAGCACAATGACAATAAAAGTAACTAGAGCTAGTGCTTATTTCAGTGTGGATACAATGAGTTTCTGCTTCAGGGACACTAAGTTATATGTTCCCTGCCTGCCACAGAAGTAGGTTTCACTGGCGTTCTCCAAGGGGAAATATAGGGAGATGGTGAGGGGTGGTGTGGGGAATGGGCATAGCACCAATAAATGGTAACATGGACACAGCATTTTCTCCATGTTATGTTTCAGTTGAGAGTGAGCTACCCAGAAGGACAAATCATTCAGACCGTCTGAAATGTGCAATTTGGGGCACAAAAGATCTTGGGTAAAATTAATCCAGGTAAAATTCACCAGTTCTGCCAGTCCATTAGAATATGATATCTACATTCTTCAGTCCTGTTCTGCAAGTTCATCTTTGTTTTAACTAAGAAAGCCTGTAGCACACCTTTCATTTCTGTAGCCTGAGAGATATTCTTAATGGACAAGCTTTCAGCTTCAAAAAAGCCTCTCCTATTAAATCTAATTTAAATGCATAAGTTAAAATTCCTAAATGGACATATTACTGAGATTTAAATAGACACTTAATGTGTGTTAAACACTATAAATTCCAGGGGATGAATAGTAATATACGTTTTAGGAATCATGGTGTAATAGATGACGATACAAAACCTCTTACTGATCTAATAATTAGCAGGCAATTACTGTCTCTGAATGTTAATGAAATGTGTCAGGAAGCAAGGTTTATATTATACATTTAGACATAAGCAACCAGTGATTTTTTTTTTTCATGTGCGCGCAACTTGAGACATCTTAACAGAGCCAGATTTTGAGAAAATGCAGAGCACGTGCTCTCACCAAATCATGCCCCTTGGAGGCATCTCAAGAATGGAAAAACCCAACATCACTAGTCATTTTTTAAAATGTAGGTCAATAGAACAATAAGTGTGTGTGTTGAATAGGAAGTGGAGCTTTTTTGTACCAGAATACTAGTTATTGTATATTAAATAGCATGATTGACCGCCATTTATCTTGTAAGGTGAATGATTTAGATAAATATTTGTCAGTGTTTGATTGGAGACCACCAAACTTGCATGGTAGAGATCAGTATAAACTAAATCTCCAATACCAAATGTGACCCCACTGTGCCACTTAGCCTTTCAGTTGTATATTTCTTTTAATAAACTAGATTGTGTCTTTCTGTCTCAATTTGCTGACTGTAAGGCCAAAATCCTTTAAGATATTTAGGCACCTATGGGAGTTATGCACCTGAATAATCATGTGGATCTGGGACTACATGACTAAACTGTTTTCTTCACCTGTTGCAACACAATTAGACTGAAGTGCAACTGCTGAGATACGAGCTGCTAAAATGTCCAAGCCTATACAGATAATTTGAGGGGTTAGAAACAAATGAAAGCTAACACTAAAATAAGAACATAAGAATGGCCATACTGGGTCAGACCAAAGGTCCATCTAGCCCAGTATCCGGTCTTCTGACAGTGGCCAATGCCAGGTGCTCCAGAGGGAATGAACAGAACAGGTAATCATCAAGTGATCCATCCCCTGTCGCCCATTCCTAGCTTCTGGCAAACAGAGGCTAGGGACACCATCCCAGTCCATCCTGGATGATAGCCATTGATGGACCTATCCTACATGAATTTACCTAGTTCTTTTTTGAACCCTGTTATAGTCTTGGCCTTCACAACATCCTCTGGCAAAGAGTTCCACAGGTTGACTGTGCATTGTGTGAAAAAATACTTACTTTTGTTTACTTTAAACCTGCTGCCTATTAATTTCATTTGGTGGCCCCTCGTTCTTGTGTTATAAGAAGGAGGAAATAACACTTCCTTATTTACTTTTTCCACACCCGTCATGATTTTATAGACCTCTATCATATCCCCCCTTAGTTGTCCCTTTTCCACACTGAAAAGTCCCAGTCTTATTAATCTCTCCTCATACAGCAGCCATTCCATACCACTAATAATTTTTGTTGCCCTTTTCTGAACCTTTTCCAAGTCCAATATATCTTTTTTGAGATGGGGCGACTACGTCGGCATGCAGTATTCAAGATGTGGGCTTACCATAGATTTACATAGAGGCAATATGATATTTTCTGTCTTATTATCTATCCCTTTCTTAATGATTCCCAACATTCTGTTTACTTTTTTGACTGCCGCTGCACATTGAGTGGATGATTTCAGAGAACTATCCACAATGACTCCAAGGTCTCTTTCTTGAGTGGTAACAGCTAATTTAGACCCCATCATTTTATATGTATAGTTGGGATTATGTTTTATAATGTGCATTACTTTGCATTTACTCCTGTTCTTTTTGCGGATACAGACTAACACGGCTGCTACTCTGAAATTTATCAACATTGAATTTCATCTGCCACTTCATTGCCCAGTCACCCAGATCCTTTTGTAGCTCTTCGCAGTCTGCCTGGGACTTAACTATCTTGAGTAGTTTTGTATCATCTGCAAATTTTGCCACCTCACTGTTTACCCCTTTTTCCAGATCATTTATGAATGTTAAATAACAAAATACTCCACCATCTTTTTAAAGTCTTCTCTATATTAGAAAGAGTATTCATTGCTAACAATGGGTGTCAACAGGTGACACAGTGTAACTATAAGTATAGGCAGTGACAAACTATATTCAGGACTGGTGCAGAAACAATGATTAAAAACCTGCTCAAACAGATTGGTATTATTGCAACTGGGGTCCTTTTTGGCCATGGAGGAGGAGCCAGAATTTACCCCCTAAATGACGTATGTGAACAAAACTAGCTTAAAGGGCACCTGAGAGATCTCCAAAGATATTGACCATTAATGTTATTAACAGGTAGATCGCTGATGATAGGCCTTGGATCAATGCCAGTTCAAACTGTCACTTTTTGGTAATGTGATGGCTACATCATAAGGTGACTGCTCTGTAGTAAATGATTTCATTTACAGGTTCAAGCTGATGGTTGTGCAATGTCATGTATTTCTGGAACTTTACAGATCCATTCCTCATTACAAGCTGTTCTTTTTTAAATAAAGAACAGCATATTGTAGCTTGGAGAAGATGTATTACAAGTAAGATCATTAATAATTAATTTTGCTTTGCTGTCCAATGTTCTTGTGGGCATCCCAACAATGTAGCCAAGGGAGTACTAAATAGGAAGTCTTTAGTCAAGATTTGCTGCAAGTGTAAGTGAACTAGTTGCCAGAACTTTTATTTTTAATTTCAGGACAAAATAAAGAAGATGTAGCTGTGAGTCCATTTGTTTCAGCAACCTTCCATACAGATTGGAGAATAGGTTGTTGCATTTTGCACTGGGTATGGAGTCTCCTAGCACCTTTCCACTGGATCTTCCTCTGGGGAGGTAGGGAGCCCTTCGTGAGCATTAGAACAAATCAACTCCCCATTAGAAGTAATGAGTTGTCCACATTTGTCTTAAACATAACATGCTGACTTTGTATCTCTCACTACAGTGTATATTTTAGTAATAAAACCTTTGATTTCTTTGTCTTTCAAGTATCTTAACTACAAGACTATCCTTCATCTATGAATAGTACAGAAATATGTATTAACTGCTGGTGACTGTGGGTTTCTTCTGTCATCTGACTACCCAGCTATGCTGCTTCCTGTTTCTTTTTTGTTTTTAAAGGCTCCAACTATTCCTCACCTTCCCATCCATTCTCAAAAAACTATTTCCTGAAATGGAATAGTTTCACCATCCTCACGGTGATTTATTTGCATGGGGGGAAAGTCAGGGAAATCGCTCCCTCCCTCAAAATTATAAGTTTCCTGGCTCTGAATCTTCAGGCAGGGAATACATTTCATCCTCCACCATATATTTTCTGTGGTGTTCATGATCATTTGATAAATATATTGCACCCATATTACTTACCTCGGTCTGTAGCTTTGAGAGCTTTGTAAAGTTTCCCTCCTTGCTGGGAATGTCAGAAATAATTCAATGCTCACAATGGATGTCAATTTCAAAATGTACGCTGTAAATATATTTGCTAAACAGCTGGTCCAAAAATGAAGAAATTGGAATTTGCTCTCAGGGCTTGCCTTCACTACGGGGGAGATTGATGCTGCTCCAATCGATGCAGCGGGTGTCGATTTTGCAGGTCTAGTGAAGACCCGTTAAATTGATGGCAGAGCTCTCTCTGGTCGACCCCAGTACTCCACCTCTCTGAGAAGAGTAAGGGAAGTCGACCGGATAGCGTCTCCCATCAGTGTAGCACAGTGTAGACACCGGGGTATTCACGTAGCTGGAGTAGCATAACTTAGGACAACTTCCCTGGTAGTGAAGACAAGCCCTCAGTGTGTGGCTGCTTACATAATTTAGACATGGCACTAGAACTCCTCAAGTACTTTTCCTTGCCACTTAACTTCATCGGAATTTCAAACGCAAACAGTTACATGTAACTTTTTATGATTACTTAGAATCATAGAATATCAGGGTTGGAAGGGAGCTCAGGAGGTCATCTAGTCCAACCCCCTGCTCAAAGCAGGACCAATCCCCAACTAAATCATCCCAGCCAGGGCTTTGTCAAGCCTGACCTTAAAAACCTCTAAGGAAGGAGATTCCACCACCTCCCTAGGTAACCCATTCCAGTGCTTCACCATCCCCCTAGTGAAAAAGTTTTTCCTAATATCCAACCTAAACCTCCCGAACTGCAACTTGAGACCATTACTCCTTGTTCTGTCATCAGGTACCACTGAGAACAGTCTAAATCCATCCTCTTTGGAACCCCCTTTCAGGTAGTTGAAAGCAGCTATCAAATCCCCCCTCATTCTTCTCTTCTGCAGACTAAACAATCCCAGTTCCCTCAGCCTCTCCTCATAAGTTATGTGCTCCAGCCCCCTAATCATTTTTGTTGCCCTCTGCTGGACTCTTTCCAATTTTTCCACATCCTTCTTGTAGTGTGGGGCCCAAAACTGGACACAGTACTCCCGATGAGGCCTCACCAATGTCGAATAGAGGGGAATGATCATGTCCCTCGATCTGCTGGCAATGCCCCTACTTATACAGCCCAAATTGCAGTTAGCCTTCTTGGCAATAAGGGCACACTGACTCATATCCAGCTTCTCGTCCACTGTAACCCCTAGGTCCTTTTCTGCAGAACTGCTTCCTAGCCATTCGGTCCCTAGTCTGTAACAGTGCATGGGATTCTTCCGTCCTAAGTGCAGGACTCTGCACTTGTCCTTTGTGACAAAGTTCCTCCTCTATCTTGGTTGGTCCTGAGCTTATTGGCAGATTTTCTTGCCTCAGAGATTCACCATGTGGGTTGGGAACACCCCAGAAACCTTCCCCTCTGGAAGAACCCACAGTCCAGGTCAATTGGGAGGTTTGGGGGGAACCCGGGCCTGCCCTCTATTCTGGGTTCCAGCCCAGGGCCCTGTGGACTGCAGCTGTCTATAGTGCCTCCTGTAACAGCTGCATGACAGCAGCAACTCCCTGGGCTACTTCCCCATGGCCTCCTCCAAACACTTTCCTTATTCTCACCACAGGACCTTCCTCCTGGTGTCTGATAACACTTGTGCTCCTCAGTCCTCCAGCAGCACACCCTCTCACTCTCAGCTCCTTGCATCTCTTGCTCCCAGCTCCTCATACTCACACCACAAACTGAAGTAAGCTCCTTTTTAAAACCCAGATGCCCTGATTAGCCTGCCTTAATTGATTCTAGCAGGTTCCTGATTACTCTAGTGCAGCCCCTTCTCTGGTCACTCAGGGAACAGAAAACTACTCATCCAGTGACCAGTATATTTGCCCTCTACCAGACTCCTGTACCTCAGTGGTCTGGGTCTGTCACACCTTGTTGAACCTCATCAGGTTTCTTTTGGCCCAATCCTCTAATTTGTCTAGGTCCCTCTGTATCCTATCCCTACCCTCCAGCGTATCTACCACTCCTTCCAGTTTAGTGTCATCTGCAAACTTGCTGAGAGTGCAGTCCACGCCATCCTCCAGATCATTAATGAAGATATTGAATAAAACCGGCCCCAGGACCGACCCCTGGGGTACTCCACTTGAAACCAGCTGCCAACTAGACATGGAGCCGTTGAGCCCGATGATCTAGCCAGCTTTCTATCCACCTTATAGACTATTCTTAGCCATTTCAGCCACGCAACTGGGCCTTTAGTATTATTACAATTGTGACGCTGGAGCCCAGGTGCCAACTCATGCAAGGCCCAAGGCCTCACTGAACACTGACAAATGTGTAGTTGGAAACCAGTCTGGCTTACCTGTGGGTTAGTATAGTTAAAATAGATATTAATGTTATAAGAATGTGTTTAAACTTTATGGAATGCTTGTAGGATGCTGCATGTATTAATCTTACTTATAATATCTGTATCCCATGGCATAAAATTATATTGAGTGTTTAATTAAGGTAAGGTGCTCATCCTGCACACAAGACGGCCCATTAAAAGCATTGTGTAGCATCCAAGGATGCTACAAGGAAGGAGGCCTTGTTGATTGCATTCCTAACTCCCTCCATGAAGGGGGAACCTGCACAAGAACTTATCCCATCATCCTGGAATCTGGGGTGAAGGGGATAATAAATCCCTGACAAGGTCTATGCTGTTTGCACTCTGAGGGGTAAAGATTCCTAAACATAAGCAAGAGATCCCCATGCTGCTTGGCATGGGTCAGCCGTACCGGATGTATAGAGCTGCATATTTTAGAAGTTTATATTACCTTTTTAAATCTAAGACTGTAACTGTGTGTGTGTGTGTGTGTTTCCTGTTTTAACCTTGTAAATAACTCTTATTTCTATTCTTTGTTAATAGATCTTGAGTTAGTTTATTATAGTATTGGCTACAGGCATTATCTTTGGTTTGAGATCTGAGTACAATTGACCTGGGGTAAGTGACTGGTCCTTTGGGACTGGGAGTTACCTGAATATTGTTGCGGTTTTGGGTGTAAAGTGACCATCTATCACATAGTCCAGCTTGCCTGGGTGACAAGATAGACTAGAATGCACAAGGGGACTGCCTGTGACTCCAGGGTAAGATTGTTATAGTGCTTTAGGAGTTAACACCTGTTACTCGGTTGGTGAACGCTAATTATAGAACGTATCTCCAGTTTAGGGTTTCTGCCCTGCTTTTTGACAGTCTGCCATGAGGTTGGCACTCACGATCGTGAGCCATTCCAGACAGCATGATAACAATATTCACTGGAGAGTCAGAGAAAGTTTTTAAGTGGCTACCATCCTCAGTGCTAACCCTCTCCACTGATTCCTGCTGTTGCAGTTTCTCTCAGAAAATAATGAATTTGCAACCTGCTGCTCTCATTTCCTTTAGGTGGGGAGGAAAGGAATTAAATGTAACTCACTGCCAGGAGAAGTCAGTGTTATATAAGGAGACCTGATATGAAGCTGTTCTAGTCTGTGGCTAATCTTGCTATAAATATCCCCTTTAAATTACACATTCCAGTCTAATAGCTCAAATGCTTGATGGCTCAGGTTACCTGGCTGATGACAGCGCTCCTCCTAAGTGGCTAGAAAAGTTAGCTTTTGAGGATATGACAGCTGCTCTTCTGGAAATAATCAGGTTTACCGTACACGTCTCCCAAATGCTAAATTCATCAATATCCCTGCAGCAATATTTAAAATGTCCTACTTTTGCAATCCTAGATTTCTCCTTGCTATTATCTAATGCAGTGCATAAAGAGAGCGGGAGTGTCACGACACTTAGTTCTCTTTTCAGGTCATCTGAGAGAGAGGAAGGATGGTCTTAGGTAAAGGCATGCAACTAGCTCACAGGATATCTGGGTTCAATTTCCAGCGCTTCCACCAACTTCTTGTGTATCACCGCACAAGTCCCCTCGTCTCTCTGTATCCGACTTCCCCACCTGTGAAACGGAAGTATTTTCTTCTCCCACACCCTTTGTCTGTCCTGTTTTGTCTACAATGTAAGTTCTGTGCAGCAGGGACAGTCTCTTAGTATGTACCAGTACAACAACCAACACATTGGAACCTTGAACTCGGTGGGGACCTCGGGGTGCTACCATTATACAATAGCTGTCCTGTTGCCTGACTGAATGTATTTATTTAATGCCATGACTGCAAATCATGTAACTTTGGGGCTATCTCCATTTCAGGCTCTTTAAAGGGAATTTTTCTCTGTTGGAGGACAACTAGTCCTAGGTATACATTATCTCTTAAACACATTCCATCCTCAGTTATTCTTGTGCCATTCCACGTTGACTTGAGTAGGATAGCACAGGTATAGCTGAGGGTAGAGTTTGTCTTGCCATAGCCCTAAATCAAGATGCCATTAGATAGAATAAGCTAAATTTACCCTAACATGTGCATCCACAGTTCCTGTTGACTTCAGTGAGATCGTGTGTGTGTGTGAGTATACCTTGGGACAAAATTTAGCCCAATCTCATCACTAACACAGCAGGTTACAGATAGCTACAGATATCTAGTGATGTGTTAATGGCCTAGTAAACAACAAACCTGCCAACTGTAACAAATCCATGGCTGCACACATCCAGATTTCTAATTAGATCAGGGACTTTGCCTTTATATGGTGTATAGAAGAATATCACGCACACCTTTGCTGCTGTCCATTATAAATAATAATAAAGGAGACAACAGAGCCCTCATTTAAGCTGTGCAACCTCACCATCACAGAGGGAACCAGGGAAACATTCAGCTCCAGAAACTCTATCCATCATCTGCCAAGGCAAGCTAGTCTCCAGAGAGAGGCGACCAAAAAAAACCCCAACAGATTCTTGTCTTTAAAGGACTTTGCTTCTTTTCTGCTACTGCAGGTGGGTTCTTCCATATTGCCTCCTTGACGCTTTACAGATGCATACTCTTCTCAGTAACTAAAAAGCACTGAAAAGCTCAGCAGTATGTAAGGCTCAGAATCCTTTCCTTCTTGACATCTTATCACTTCTGAGATACTTTGAGATACTGTCTTCTCTGTTCTCCTCCTACATCATTGATGGTTCCCTCACCATCTTTTTTGATGTGTCTTCCTCTCTTACTGTCTATGGCTGGTTCCTCAGGCTTCTGTCCTTGGCCCTTTGCTCTTCTCAATGTAAACCCTGACTCTGGGCAGTTTCATCTGCTTATGCAGCTCTGGCTGTCATCTCTATGCTGATAAATCTCTCAAATCTATCTCTCTATCATTGACTTGTCTCCTTACATCCAATCCCACATCTCCACCTGTCTCTCTGACATCTCCTCTTGGATGTCTCATCATCACCTTACATTAATACAGCCAAAATCGTACTTCTTACCTTCCCTCCCAAATCTTTTCCATACCTCACGTCGTCTTTATCACTGTCAAAAACAACAGCACCATCCCCATCTCTTGGACCCAACAATAGATTCGGTCTATAAAAGGGCCAGATCTTATTATTTCTCCTCATTGCCGTAATCAGAGGTGGAATAACAGGAGGTGGGGTTGTGGGTTAGAACTGAGCTACTTCCACAAAACCATTTAGGAAAACATAAGCAGCAATTACTCTCACTATGCCAGGTGCTCACCCTGGCATTCTGTTTCTCTCTATCATTTGTGTTAAACTTTCTGCGCCCAGTCCCCATATTAAAAATGATGATGATGATGATGATAATAATTCAAAACACAGCAGCATCCGCTAATATTATCCCACAATGCATCACTTTGGAAAAAATGGGCCAGATCCTCAGCTGGTATCAATTTTCATAGCTTCATTGACTTCAGTGAAGCTTTGACAATTTACATGATCTGAAGATCTCCTCCTTGGAGTTTACAATCTTCCTAAATCATTGGTTTAAATCCCACCAGGGTGAGCTCCAGCCTCCATCCTTCCAAAGAAGCATGAACTGAGCTCCATATATTTTACTATGTGATGATTCTTTTAGATACAAATAAATAATGAGAACTTAGAAAGCAAGGTCCTTTCTGCTATGTGTGAGCATTAAAGATCTCACAAATTTTTTGCAAAAGTAGGAATTTGCCTTGATTCCCGAGACCAAAATTTCCCCTCTGCTTCATTTTTGCTCAATCTGCCACTTAGCTACTTCACTATACCTCCAGAAGTAGCTGCATTTCATTAGCACTTTCTATATCTATATCATGGGAATTGCTTGGGGATCCATCTCAAAGAAAAGAGTTCTGTAAATGTCAAACAAAGGTAAATTGACTCCCATGAAAAGACTCCAGTTTTAAATTGCAGACACTCAGATCAGACTCTGGCCAACGATATTGAAGTAAGAGAGAAGAAGAGTTTCACCTCACAGATCTCCCAAGTCACTCTTTAAATTTGACTAAAAAATATATTTTAATGGCTGCACAACAGAACTAGTTTCTTCTCCAAATCTCTTGACATTCCCCCCAGCTTTTTCTTTTTCTTGTGGCTCTAATTCTGCAAGCTTTAAAATGTTGCTTGGCTGTTAAAGTGAGCTGTGTCAACCATTTGAGACCATATACATTAGTTCCACTTGTTAGTGATGCTTCCTGTGTCAGTGGCTAATTTAGAATCAGATTTGGCCCACGTCAGATTATGGTTTTGGCTAGTCGTAGGGAAAGCTGGCAGCAGATGGGCTTTGAGCTTTTTCAGCTCTCTATAGTTTCTGGAGTAGAATATTTTCTTCTGGCTTTGGCTGATACCGTGGGCATTAATTGAATAATTGTTAATTCTCCGCCGAGGGCCATCTGCTGAAGACTAGGCTAGCTAATTCCTAGCTGTAAACCTGTGCAACGGCTCCATCTAGCAGTACCGTTAGCAAATGCTACATGGCTGGTTTTCTTGCTTGTAAGATATGAAGACAGCAGGATACTTCCTAGGTGCTGTGGACAAAAGACATTACACACCACAGTATTTCATTTACAGTTGTACACAGCTTCCATGCAATGTGTCATAATATAACAGCATGTCTCAGGTTTCAAACTGAAACCATCCAATCTGTACACTGAACACTTGGCCAAACATTTGCCATTTGGTTTATTTGCGTATGGTTCTTCAAAGCCTACTAGCTTCAAAAAAATACCTTAACCTCTAACATTTCGCCATACCTCAGAAACATGAAAGCAGCCTCCGTCTGACACAAATTGTATCTGTCACACCAGGTAAAATAGTACAAGAGATACTGTTGTTGTAGAGCCGCAGTAAGTATTTGCCTGTGGCGTAAACTTGTTCTCAAATACAAACTTTCTACAGATGGAATGTTTAAAAAAAAAAAAAAAAAAAACTCCTCGGAGATCTGGCTTTTTTGGATAAGTGAAAGGACAAATGTGAGGAGGGAGTAGTCTTGAGAATTACAGACAAGCTAAGGAGAGAAGAAACGGATAACATTTTCTTGGAGGGTGGGGCAGTGGAGGTATTTTTAGCAGGTTTAGGCTGGGAATTTCAAAAGGAGTTAGGTGCTAACTCCCTTGGGGTCCTCTGAAAGTCCCCCCCCTTAGAGAGTGCTCTGAAAAGTATGTACAGTTCTCTGGAGAACCCCTTCCGCTCTTGAAGGGTGCAGTTGCTGCTGTGAGAATCCTGATCAGGCTAAGGCCAGGAGAAAGGCACAGTACCAGGAGGCTGTGAAGAATCTCAGAGACCCTCCCAAAGGCATCCCTTACTTCAATGGATCCTCATGGCTCGCGGGCTGAATCTCCTGCTTCTTCCAAGGGCCGTGGAGGGGCAAATCTGCCCCGACAATTAAAGAATTTGGAGGGAATTCCATGAAGGGCCCCTCACAGACTTCCCTTCCCCTTGGCTCCCTCCCATAGGTTCTGGCCCAACATCTTACATTCATACAGTACCTTTATATATCACAGCACATAGGTCCAGAGCAGCGGACGTCATTTTTGGGGGTGTTTATTTGTCTCTGTTCTTTCCACCTTCCATAAATTGCTTTCTAACAACACCTCACCCAAGAGGTGGCATACACAGAACTAAACACTTTCAGTGAAAATCCAGCCTTCATCCCTTTAAACAGTTAGCTGTATGAAAAGCTTGGCTGGGGGCTGCATTTGCTCCTTGGGAATGGGAGAGATGTACAGGACAGCATGTCAAGCCGAACAGCGATTTTCATTTGCTAACCTTATCCATTATAAATAAAACATTTCTGAGAAGCTTGCCGGCTGTCAGAAACCGCTCCATTAAATATGGGAAGAAATGCCGCAGGTGGTCATGGAGTCAAATATTATGACTGGATTTTAAAAATGGAGCTACATAATTTCATGACCACTAACGAGGTTTGCAGCTCTGCAAGATCACTTAATAAAGCTAATCCAATCTCATGTCTGAGTGTGTAAATCAATCACATACAATCAGGAAGGAATCTGTCCCTATACTCCCTCCCACCTCCTCTACAACAGTGCTGTTGGCTAGATGCATTCTGAGTGGGAGAGGTTATATTTCTCTAAATCATCAGGAATTGCCTTCTGCTGGAAGGTAAATAGGCTAAAGATTTGGTATGCAAAATCTTGCAGTTCATATTTTCAAAGTAGCTCAGGGGATTTAGCCACATGTCTTCTATTCAGGCTAATGTGTAATGTTTGGCTACACACCATGCACTGCTTTGAAAATCATAGCCCGTGCTCCTAAATCCACAGAGAGGGGCAAGTAACATGGAGAGCAATGCAAGCTACTGCTATCCACTCTCCAACTTTCTTTAAGAAAAGAAAACACGTTTGGAGAGAGGCTGAGGATACTTGTTTCTGGTTTCGTAAAACATCAGCAGTTGTTTGTTTTGCAAAATCAAACCCGAGGTCTCCTACTGCTTCTTGTCTTTCTGTTCAAACTGGTTGGATAAAAAAATATGGATTCTTCAAATAAATTATCTAGCAAAAAACGGCAAAATATGTTAAATAATTTAATTTAACATATACACCTCTACCCTGATATAACGCGACCCGCTATAACACGAATTCGGATATAAACCAATAAAGCAGTGCTCCGGGGGGGCGGGGCTGCGCACTCCGGCGGATCAAAGAAAGTTCGATATAACGCGGTTTCACCTATAACGCAGTAAGATTTTTTGGCTCCCAAGGACAGCGTTATATCGAGGTAAAGGTATAGTATTCTACCAGCTCTTGAGGCCAGATTGTAACCCTACCATCAGCCTGAGGAAAAGGCAGCATATTGCCACTGCATTGTCGCACAAGCAAGACAAGAAGCAGAATCACATTTTGGAAACTGCTTCTCCCATGCACCAGGCAGGAATTAAACTTCTCCAAGGATGAAGTAGCTATTTAGTTACATGAATAGCACTTTTATTTCAGTGCCGCTACAGAGACTTTCAGGGCAGGGTTTGTCTTCAGATCTATTTGGACAATGCCTGTTGCCAACATGTTGTTGGCATTACCAGAATAGAAATAATAGTAATAATTAATAGTAATGTTCAATACAAAGTGTCTATCAATTTGCCACAAAGAACATACAGGTGATTAAGCACTGGAAGGTAATGGGCATGGCAACAGATTCAGATTATGGCCTGGTCTATGCCTAAATCACAGATCAATTTAACTATATCGACTGTAGTGTTGACATATCTTCAGATAACAATAATTAAGGGTTTTGCAGAGGTATAACCCAGAGAGTACTTTTTAGATTCTACTCCCCTTGCTCTGCATAGTCTCCCTCATGGGTGTCAGGTATAATAGGCCAGGGAGTGAAAGATCTGCCTTCCCTGGCTGGAGCCGCTGCCGCAGGACGCTGGGCTGGGCCTGCTCAGGCCAGCCAGCCTGGGGCTGGAGTCAGCCGGCCGGCCCGGCTGGGGTTGATTGGGCTGGCTGGCCCAGAGCTGGGGTTGGCCAGCCGGCATGGCTGGGGCTGCTCAAGCCGGAGCTCAGGTCGGTCGGCTGGCTGGGGCCAGCCTGGGATTAGGGCCAGTCCAGGGCTTCTCCGGTTGCGGTGAGGAGAGGGGGGCAAGAGGGCTCAGGGCTCCTGCCGTGGAGGGCCTCCCTTTAGTTCTCCACTCTCCTTCTGTTTTATTCCTTCCCACTTCCCCCTTGTAGACTATGGGATATGAGGATCCACTCTATGTCCTCTGCTGCCCTACATTGTCCTACCTCATTCTGTTCTCTCTTGTTTCTTGAGATTCTCAGTGACTCATGGTTGTTTAACCAGGTTTGAAAGGAGCCATCACCCTACAAGGTCACTGAAGGAGAGAGGAAAAAGGCTGTATGAGTACTGGGAGGAAGGATGGTCCAGTGATTAGGGTAGGACGTGGGGGACCCAGATTCAACTCCCTGCTCCCCTGCAGACTTTCTGTGTGACCATGGACAAGTCACTTCAGCACAAATCCTTAAAGGTACTTCGATGCCTAGCTCCCATTGAGTTAGGTACCTAAATACCTTTGAGGATCTGGGCATCAGGTGGTGGGGTTTTCAGAAATGCATAGGCACCTAACTCCCATTTCAGTGCCAATGAGAGTTGAGCATCTAGGCACTTCTGAAAATCTCACTATCTGTGCCTCAGTTCCTGTAACTGAAAACAGAGATAATACATCCCTACCTCATTGGGGTGTTATGAGGATAATTACATTAATGACTGAGAGGCACTCGGATACTATGATAATGGAGGGCGGGGGGACACATAGAAGTACCTTCGATAGATATGAAGTGGCAGTATCCTCCTCCACTCTGTGCTGCAGCTCCAGAAGGATCCCTAGAGAGGAATGAGGAGGTGTGGTGCAGTAGGAATATTGCTCAGGATCAAACATAGGTCTTCAAAAGAAATGGGTAGGGATCAACCAACCTTCCCCTTTCTTCTGTCAGAAACTGCTCATGCATTACACTGGGGCTTGTATTGACAGTTCCTCCTGCTTGTAGCTCATGTTACAGTGGCACATCCACAATGCTGGAGATAAGCTTGTGTTAGCGTATCCATTAAAAACTCTCCCTGTCTTCTCCGTCTTTGTGTGTGAAAGGTTTAACAGCTGGATGTGAAATGTTTGCTCTGGGCTGATGACTGCCACGTTTTGACCCAGGTCTTTATTTTTACAAGTATTTTTGAAGATAACAATTTGGCCATATTCTCTGAGTTCATTTGAAAGAAAACACCCATAGAAGCTTCCCACATGGCTTTTGCATTTTGTTTTATTTTTGGCACTTGGGCAACTCAAAATCTGATTATTTAAATCCAGCCATCAATTTGGGGACTTTTTTGAGGGTTGATGTCTTGGTGTGGGGATGACGGGGAGAAATTGTACAGCTGAGATAATGAGCTGTAAACAGAAAAATAGCAAAAACTAGATAAAATCAATGGTCCAGTGCCCTGTCTCTGGCCGTGGTCAGTACTAGATACTTCAGAGGAAGGTGCAAGAAAACCCATAATACACAATTATAAAATAAACTGCTCAGAGGTGAAGTTTCTTACTAACCCCAAGCAGTAAGTGATTGACTCTATTCCCTAAAGCAAGGGGGTTTAGATCCCTTATACATTAATATTTAGCCTGTCTAGTATAACTCTGGGTGTTCTCATTATCTATATAAATGCTTGCCCCTTGTTTCAAACCTGCTAAGCTCTTAGACACAATGTGAGTTGTAGTACGAATATCCTGTGCATTTGGGGCACATCCTCTGCCCAGTCCCTGTGCCAACTAACCAGGCCAGCATACTCAGGAGCCATGTGGGAAGGCAGGAAGTAGGAATCTTCTTCCCCAGCTGCAGAATCCCAGCAGGACCACTCCACTGAGGTTCCTCCAACCCTGTGAAAGTGAAATCACACTCTGACTTTAGCCATAGTCATAGGAAGCTCCCAGAAGGTCACTTCAGTTCAGCTGGCCACTCCGAAGTTTAGAAGCTAACTGAAATTTATCTCCACAGCTTGGGTTTGCCAGACTGTTCTGGAAATCTCATAAGAACAGACTGTCTTCCTCGGGAAATCTACAGTATCTCTTGCTTACAGCTGGGCTGGAGAGACCAGGAGAACAACCTCTCTGATTGGGCATAAAGCTAGCCATGTGAACTACAAATAACCATTATTGGGGAACCCAGCATCCGAGGTAAGGGTCCCTTCCTACTGCCATTGAAGTCAATGGGAGTCTTTCCATAGGCTTCTTCAGGAGTTGGATTATGCCATAATTTAGCAATCCATAGACTGGTCTGTTGGCTGTGAGACTAGCAGAGGAATAAGTAGCTCACTGTTCAATCTGCCCCACCTATCTTCACACACCCTCTGATAGGGAATACATGTCCCCTTTGATAACAGACCTTGATTTTGCTCAAAGCCTTACAAATTGTAAGGGCTGGTAGTTTGGGACTTGGGCTTCCAATCATGATTAAAACCAGGGAGAGTGGAGGTTTGTGAAAAAGAAAAGTGACAGATGAGAAATTGTGTCCAGACTCATTTGACCATCTGTAAATGTTTGGTTTATAGTCAAAGCAGGGGATTGAGAGTTTGGCAATCTAAGCTGAATTCCCAGAGCTGCCATCAATGTTATTTGTGACCATTGAATCTTTCTGTGCCTCAGTTTCCATACCTGTAATATGAGAATGATGATCCCTACCTCATGGAATTGTTACAAGGCCTAATTAATTCATGCTTGTAAAGTGCTTTGACGTGTATAGTACCATTATCAGTCACTTGAGAGTTTTCTCTGCATTATGGCTGACACACCACTCTTCTTAAGGGCACATCTCCACCTGGAAATATTTTATGAATATTAAATACTCTCTACACTAGAGAGACTATACCGGCATCGCTAAGTCAGCATAGGTATGCCATTTTATGTAATTCAATAGTGTAGGTGCAGCCTACATTGACAGAAGGGGTTATTCCATCCTTGTAGGAATGCCACCTCCCTGAACGAAGTTAGGTACATTGACAGAAACATTCCTCCATGACATAGCTGCATCTACACTGGGGGCTAGATCAGCAGAGCCATGTCAGTTACGGGTGTGATGAGTTGCATCACAGAAAACTCCTTGGGTACTGCCAACTGATGTGCTTAGACTACCTCTGAGCCGTTTCCCCTGCCAGCTTGGGACTTCAGAACACTGCCTGGTTTGAATCCGACACGTTTGCCTGCTACAAACCCAGACCCAGATCTGAACAACGTCCCACAAAAGCTGCAGGCTAAACTGAAAACAGCTTATGAAGTGTTCCTTTCTCTAATATTCAGATGCCCAGCTCCCAATGGGGTCCAAACCCCAAATAAATCCATTTTACCCCGTATAAAGCTTATACAGGGTAAACTCATAAATTGTTCGCCCTCTATAACACTGATAGAGAGATATGCACAACTGTTTCCCCCACCCCCCAGGTATTAATACATACTCTGGGTTAATTAATAAGTAAAAAGTGATTTTATTAAATACAAATAGTAGGATTTAAGTGTTCCAAGTAAAAACAGACTGAACAAAGTAAATTACCAAACAAAGTAAAATAAAACATGCAAGTCTAAACCTAATACAGTAAGAGAGTGATTACAGATGATCTCACCCTCAGAGATGTTCCAGGAGGCTTCTTTTACAGACTAGCCTCCCTCTAGTCTGGGTCCAGCAATCACTCACACCCCCATGGTTATTGTTCTTTGTTCCAGTTTCTTTCAGGTATCCTTTGGGGGTGGAGAGGCTATCTCTTGAGCTAGCTGAAGACAAAATGGAGGGGTCTCTCATGGGCTTATAGACTTTCTCTTGTAGGTGGAGACCCCCTCCTCTCTCCTATGCAAAATCCAGCTCCACAATGTAGTTTTGGAGTCACATGGGCAAGTCACATGTCCATGCATGACTCAGTTCTTACAGATAGCAGCCATTGTCCACATGCTATCTTGAATGTCTCCAGGAAGACTTCTTATGTGGATTGGAGTCTTCCAAGATCCATTGTCAGCTAAATGTTTCTTGATTGGGCACTTAATTTGCACATTCCTTTCTCGAGAAGCTGACCAAATGTTTTACTAAGGCTGCTTAAACTCAAACAAGTACACAGGCAATATTCATAACTTCGAATACAAAAATGATACATGCATACAAATAGGATAAATATATTCAGTAGATCATAACCTTTACAGAGATATGTTACATGGCATATGTAGCATAAAACATATTCCAGTTATGTCATATATACATTCATAAGCATATTCCCATAAAGCATTATGGGGTGCAATGTCACAACGGGTGTGGTCTTTTCACACCCCAATCAATGGAGCTATGTCAACCTAACTTGTAAGTGTAGACCAACCCTAAGACTCACATGGGGAGGTCATTAAGTGAACAGTTATTTCCCTTTATCATACACACTGAAGTCACCAAAAAATGCACTGCACACATGTTTCACAAGGTTGAGGGATCAGCTCTTTCATTAAATAATTAAGCTAATCTTATTAATAATTGGAAGGAATGGTAATAAACAACCTCAGATTAGAAAATAATATTCTCCCAGCAGACAGGATCCCTTCTTCACTAGACATGCTAATGAAACAACACATCTACATTTCAAAAAGTTTTAACCTTTGTACTTGCTGTGGGGTCCATCATAGTGCTTGCAATTTGTTCTATTTGCATCTGAGAGAGAGAAACAGAGTCCCATATGGCTTAGGATGAGGGTCTTTAAGGGCTTGTCTACAAAGCAAGTCAGTATGCAGGAAGCTGGTGCACTGTAGATTCGCACCCTGGCTTGCCATGCACTAATTTGCCATGTAGACAGGCCCCCAGATAACACCTTAAAACCGAGACTCTGGGCAAGTCTACACTACAGTGGTACATCTGTGCACCTGCACTGTAGCACATCTGGTGAAGACGAGCTATGCCAACGGGAGAGCACTCTCCCATCAGCATAATTACTCCACCTAGGCAAGAAGCGGAAGCTATATCGGTGGGAGAGCATCTCCTGCTGACAGCACTGGTGTGGACAGTGCAAAACTTGTGTCTCTTTGGGGGGGGGGCTTTTCATACCTCTGTGTGGTGTAAGTTATATCGACTTAGCCAGGTCTACATTACAGACTAAGTTTGCTCTGCCTAGATATTAAACCTCCCATGGACCTGTTCTTTAGCAACATGATGTGTGCTATGTGGGTACAGCTCTCTCTCCGATGGTGCTGTATGTGTATGTTTTAAGTCCTTTAGGATAAAAGCCACTATGTTCACAACAATTATATTGTTATTATTAATTACTACATGAAAAATATCATGGAATCAGCTGTGAATTGCCTTGAACTCTTATTGAGAAAGAATAAAATCTTCCTTCTCCTAGGCAGAAAAAGAGTCTTTCCCGAAAGATATTAGCCTTGCTGTACTAAATTATATGGGCCAGAACCTCAACACTTCAGTGTACCTACACCAATTTACCCCAGGTGAGGCTCTGACCCCTACATTACCATTCCCGAGTGAGTAATTTTTTGTGACAAGGGCTATAAAATATGATTAGTCTTTACATCATCATCTTCATTATCAATCATCTTTATGGGAAGGGTGAGCAAATGGATTTTTTTGCCTGGGCTAGTAAATTTCTAGGAAGAGTTTGCAATGGCTCATTAGCCATGACAAGAGGCATGATTCTTCTCTCTCTACACTGGCTTCAATCAGGAGTAACTACCCTGAACTCAGTAGAGACACCGTGGTGTAAAGCCAGTGTAAGAGGAGATTCAGGCCTAAAGACATCATGTTATTGGATCACAAAAGTCAATAGGTATTTGTTATGATCGCATTTGCACCAGCATAAATCTGAAACAGCGCCAAGAAAATCAATGGGCCTGATTCTCCACTGCCTAGCACTTTGTGTATTAATTTATACCAGGGCAAAATGGGTGTAAAATGCTACCACTGACTTGCACCGCTGTAAATGATGCCCCAAGACAGCAGAGAACAGGCTCAAATGAAAATTGCAATCAGTTCTGCTGCTTACATCTCTTCAGTGGCGAGACACTACCTGTTATAAACAAGGGCAATGGTTTAACAAATTATACAGATTATCAGAACACTGGAGTATAATGAAACCTGTACAAGACCATATCTGTATTAAGTAACCTCCTGACTTAAATAGCCCCAAATAGGTTGAGCTTAGTTCTGATCTCATTCAAACCCATGGAAAATCAGGAGCAACTCATTTGAAGATAATGAGGTTACACTGGTGTAAAACCAGCTTCATTGAAATCACAATTGGACCTATTCAACACAATCCTGCTTCACCCTTATTAGAAACCACTTTCCTGAAACATCTGATTGTTGTTGCTCCTCTGAGTGGTTGCTTACAACCTGCTTTGCTCTGATATGATGTGATAATAATGCAGTTTCCCAGAGTAAAATAGAAATCCATAGTGTCAAGTTTGCAAACGTTTTGTTTCACTGTAACAGTCTGAAGGCATTTTACCAGCTAGAAAAATATGCCTTATATTTTGGAGAAGTGACAAATATACAATATGTTGTTACAGGTAATCGTCTATTAGAATTTGACTGCAGAACTTTCCCTTTGGAATTATTTGCAGGCAGTTCTAGGGATGTTACTAACGTTTGAATGCACAAATGTATCAGACTGGATAGGAACAGAGAAATTAAGTGACCTTTCCTGGTGTGCAGATAAACTTTAGACTTAATTTTCAGCGGTACCAATCTTATAGCGCCTACAGACTTCACCTGGCACTCTGGGGTCAGCACCTCTGGAAATCAGGCCCTAAGGAGAGAATTCATGAGTAGGGCTTAGGCACTTCATAGCTCAGCCAGAGGAAGGAATCTACCTCCATTCCAGATTCACAGCCATGAACCTTCTCCTGGAATCAGGCACTTAATCAGGTCAGTCCTTTTCCAAAAAAAACAAGGAGGAGGGAAGGTATAAAGAATGAAATATTCATTAGAGCAGGGAGGTTGGAAGCTCTGTCTCCTGCCTCCCTGGTGAGTGCTCTGACCCCTAGGCTAGAGAATCAGTATAGCCCATGCTGGTTGTCCCAATGACTATTTAAGTATTTATACAACATGGAACAGCCTCAATAGGAGAAATTCTTGCCCTCTATTGCCCCACAGGTGAGGGCACTTTCTTGGGAGATAGGAGACTTAAGTTCAAATCTCAGCCTCACATCAGGGATTTGAACCTAGGGCTTCTACTGGCTGGGTAATGTCTCTAACCAGGGGTGAAAGAGACTATGGTTCCCATCACTTTGTGTAGGTCTAGATGTGCTCTGAGCATGTCTACTGGATCAGGGCAAGACAGGAAGTGCAGAACACCTAGTTTGTGAATCCCACTGGGGCGTAGTTGTGAGTCAGGCACTGAGCTTCTGCGTGATATAGGATTTAAGCCGCTTATGCCCAGCTGCTGAAATGTAGGCACCTTGGGGACTTTAACAGTAGAAATGTAGGCACCTTGCGGACTTTAACAGTAGAAATGTAGGCACCTTGCGGACTTAGGCGGCAGCTGAACAGGGGTTTTGCGAATGCCAGTGGTATCTAAATGTTGGACATAGGCACCCAACTGCCACTTTAAGCACCTACGTCTGCCATAGAAATCTCGCCCTAAATGTCTCAGATACAATTAACAAGACAATAAAAAAGTATGCAAAATGATTACAGTACTCATATTTAAATCAGGTGATCTGCATAAAAGCTGGCTGACTGAATGTGTGAACATCTGTTCAGGAAAACATATTGTTCTGAATTAAGATTTTGTATGGAAAATATTATTCATTCATGCAGTTTAATTGATTTCTCCCCCTGCGAACATCACTTCCTTTTCTTACCTCTACAGATCAACTGTAGGGCAGTTTAGTAGCTACTACAGGGTGGCAGAGTGTTGTGGGCTCAGTTAAACGTTGTGAGCCCACTCTTATCTATATATATCAAGAGAGAGCCAGATATTTCTAATGTCCCCATCAGCATGGTATCTGAGAGTACTGACTTCAACAAGACTTGGTATGTGCACAGAGTACAGGATTAGGCCCTTTCTCTCCACTCATGTTCTGATACATACCATCAGTGCAGCCACATGCAAACACACACCTTTTTCCCCTCAGTCATGTCCTCTCAACTTTCCTTATTCTATGGCCAGGGAGGAAAAATGAAAAGGGTTCTCCCTCCTCCCCCCAACTATGTCTGACTGCTGCTGTTAATCTCCATTTAATACCCCCTGGACCAAACCATTCTCTGTTTCCCCACCCCACAGCTCCTTTGGGGCCTGCCTGTTCCTTAGTTGCTGCAGCTGACAAAGCTACATTGGGAGAGGAGACACAGATCCTACCATATTTCCTCCTCCCACTCTGCAGCAGTGTCCCTGCCAAAACTTGGGAAAGGGTGGGGGACCCAGATCATATTGCAGGGGAGACAAGATAACAAAGAGCACTAGGAGGGGAAACACAGTGCTGGAGAATGGACAAAAATTATGAGTTCCCCCCATCATGTGACTAGTTTAAAAAGCACAAGATTTTTTTTAAAATACTACATTTTGGGGTCTTTTTATTTGTTTCATATTTTTGAGCCTTTAGGGTGCCTCGAGTTGACATTTTTATGTTTTCCTCTGCAACCATAAAGGTTATAAACTTAATTTAAAAAAAAAAAAAGTTGAGATTCTCACATATTCACATGGCTCCTTGGAGCTGGGGCTTGAAGGAAAACACCAGTCATCACAAGACTCGTGATAAAACCATGAGAATGGCCCCCTTCTTGCTCCCTCTTAACTTTCAGGTTAAAAAACAAATGGACTGGTTCCACTATCCAGTACCAATTTTATTTTTATTTTTTTTTTTTTTGGTGTTGCGTCTATAACACAAACCTAGATGAATATAGAAAAACCTGGTGTCTCCATAGTAAACCTGTCCAGATGGCAAACAATGGTATGTTTCAGTTTAGACTGGTGGAAATAATATTACCTGAAGTTTGAACGGTGCTGGTGAGGTGAGAACGAAACAAATGGCGCTTCATAAACTCACTAGACAGGAGAGTGCTGTCCATTTCAACTAGCCACTTAAAAACAATACATATTTGTATTCTATTTGTATTTATTAAATTCTCCCTCACCCTCCCTAAAAAATAGTACCCTGTCTACAAACTACTTGCAATGTAATACACATTTAACATGCTGACCAGTCTCTCACATTCATTTTGTACTTCACTCTCACCGAACTAAAGAGGCTATCTAAATCATTCTACCAGCAATTGCCTACTACTGGCTAGTTTCTTACATAGCTGTGCTGTGTACTTGGCACTATAAATGAAGCTTTTCCAGTTAGACTCAAGTAATATGCTCCTCAAACCCAAGACAAATCGATTACATCTGTGGTGCTGGGATTTGTCACCGTGCTCTAAAGCAATTCCAAACAGTTCTGTTTTACTGTAACGCTTGCTGAGGAAAGGTTTTGAAGAGAGGTTTAGGTTACTGAGCATACTCAATGAAACATTATTATAGTCACCACAGAAGCTTAAACCCTCCTTTTTCCAGTTTCCCTTTCAACCACAGCAACAGCAGCAATCATGATGTTTCAGTCATAAAGATTCAGCTGGCGATCCTGCCCTTCTCTTCACCCTGCTGCTCCAAGGGCCATCACTCAAGAGGACAGGCTTTCAATCCTTCACCTACTGTACATTTCCATAGAGTAAGAGTTACAACAGTTACTGACAGGGAAAACATCCTGTTATACAGATTGCTTTCATTTTGTCTCGTGCGCCCCTCACCTCTGCCATGTCTCTTCCCTGCTATTAGAGGGCCCTATTCTGATCCATTTTGAAACAGTTATGGTTGCTACACACATAACATACTCGACACAAAGCCACAAAACAAGGCAATGAAAATTAAGCCAACTAAAAATGCACTTCTTCCGCCCCAATACTGCTCCAACTAAAATATACTATCAGCCACACACTAGCCTCCCTAACAATGCTAGCTATCTAAGGCAGTGGTTCTCAAACTGTGGGTCGGGACCCCAAAGTGGGTCACGCCCAATGTGCCCTCTAATTTTTTTCATCCATGTGCGGAATGAATTTTGTTATTTGCACCGATATCGAGGTAATGTGCAGATGTGCACCGCCAGTAGAAACAAAAAAAACTAGATATAATATCTATATTTTTTAAAAGTTACCATAGGGATAATTACTTCAGCCAGGACAGGTTAGGCATTTTAGAACTCACTACTCAAAGAATTAAATTTGAGCATAAGAGAGAAATAAAATTACGAAATGCAGAGACCATTCAAAAAACTAAAATAACACACTTTGAAAGAATAAAATTACAGAGAATATATGTGCATTGCAAGAAGTAACAACAACAAAACACAAGTATGTGTTCGGAGATCACAGTGTGAAAGAGACAAATTGTGTGTGTGTGTGTGTGTTGTGTGTATAGGTGTGTGAGAGACAGTATGTGTGTGTGAGACTGTGTGCGTGTGAGACAGAGACAGTGTGTATGTATGTGTGTGAGAGACAGAGACAGATTGTGTGTGTGCTGGCTGCTGGGGAAGTGTATGAGAGGCCATGTGCTGTCTCTTTAACCACAGCAGCACTCACCAGTCTGAAGGCTTGTTCAGACTGCAGCAGCTGCATCGAACTCCCGAGCCCTGTCCCTCCTGCCCCGCTCTGTGAGATGGGATACATGGGTGGGGGAGTTGTGGCAGGAGGGGGAAAGACAGCGTGTATGTGCTTGCACAGCAAGCAGGGAGCAGTTGGACTCAAAGGCAGAGAGCTGGAGCAGCGCAGCAGCAGAGCAGCGAGGGGGAGGGGCACCTAAACACAAGTCACCGGATGTGCGCAGCTCTGCTAATCAACTGCGCGGCACTTGATTGACTCTTGCGTGGCTGCACAGCTTAGAGGGAACATTGGTCTTTATCCCGTTTTAATGGGTTTGCCAGGGCTGGCTTAGACTTGCTGGGATCTGGGGCCAAAGCCCGAGCCCCACCGCCCTGGGCTGAAGCTGAACCCTGAGGGCGTCAGCCCTGGGAAGTGGGGCTCAGGTTAAAGGCCCCCTGCCTGGGGCTTCGGCTTTGCCCCACCCCACCTCACCTCACCCAAAGCGGTGAGGTTCAGGGTT
Organism: Trachemys scripta elegans; assembly: GCF_013100865.1. NCBI lineage: Eukaryota > Metazoa > Chordata > Testudines > Emydidae > Trachemys > Trachemys scripta. Next base: position 14,585,042 of record NC_048303.1, on the reverse strand, counting down.
TGGCTTTGGCTCTCTCACCTGGGATGGAGGGTCTCAGGCTTTGCTCCCCCATCCTGGGGTCATGTAATTTTTGTTCACAGAAGGGGGTTGCGGTGCAATAAAGTTTGGGAACCCCTGATCTAAGGTACCTACCTATAGGGTGCCCCCGCCCATTTCAGTATTCAAGCACAGTCTTTAATAGAGTTATCTTCACAACAGCCCTGTAAGGCAGGGAGGTGCCATTATCCATATTTATAGATGGAGAACTGAGGCAGAGAGACACTAAGTGATTTGTCGAAGGGCCTACAGGAAGTCTGTAGCAAATCAGGGAACTGTCTAAAGTCACGAGCTAATACTCTTACTATTAAACCATCCTTCTTCCTTTAATGGAGCCTTCAGACACCCTTTTAACAAACTGCCTAATGCTATGCCAAACATTCATACGCAAAAGTGTTGGGAAGGGATGGTGTGGTAAAGGACAAGGCCAGGGGTGTTTGGGGAAAAGCTTGGGAAAAAGGATGCTGGGACGCTGGTGCCCTAGGGGGCAGACAACGGTTATGGTGTGTGGCCGGTGACACTGTGTAGAGGATACCCTGTTAGGTGGCTTGACTCCATTTCCTCGTTTTTGTGTCAAGCGTGTGCTATGTGTGAAACAACCTTTACCTGTTTCACATCAGCCTTTTTTGTGTATGAATTTTTCCCGAAACTCACTGTCGCAGCCAGGCATTCTGCACCAGCTGAGGCTGGTTTGTACAGTCTTTTGAATTTAGAAGTTAACGGTGGTTTGGCTGTTTCTAGCACACATAAAAATCCTGTTGATTTCCCCAGCACTGCCAGGAAGTGGGGACACCACTCTCTCCAACACCTACCCTCTTCTGGATATCGAAGATCACGCTCACTTTGTTTATGACACATCTGATGAGAAAAACGTTTTCCTGGAGAGGCCTAGCTTTAGTTCTATAGCCTCCGAGCCAGTCAATGTTTAACTTGGGCCAGAGCCTGATATCATTGCTCACAGAGAATAGCACCTTACTCTTCAAGATGTCTCAGACTTCAGGGGACCTCCTTGCAGAATAAGGTAGTATTCAGTATGAGTACGAGTATATAGGCCCCAGTTCAGCAAAGCACTTATGCACACAATTAACTTTAAGCACATGCTTCAGTCCCATTGACTTAGGCATGTGCTTATGTCCCACAGTGCTTTGCTGAATATGAATAGTGGGAGGGGATGAGCTTAGCCTGGCTGGTCAGGTGACTGCTGCCTCAGTTTCTGCTTCTCAGCTCCCCAGAGAATGCACATAGACTCACATAGTTAAAGTACATGGGATGATTTAGTTGGGGATTGGTCCTGCTTTGAGCAGGGGGTTGGACTAGATGACCTCCCGAGGTCCCTTCCAACCCTAATATTCTATGATTCTGTGATACATTCCCTTCTTGGAGTCTGGTTTATTAACAAAACAGAACAGTTCCGCTCAGTACAAATCTTCCCACACACTTTTCAGTTCCTTTTCAAACCCAAGTCCCACAGCCTGGCCTTTTCTAAAGCTGCTTCCTACAGGTGGCTACTCCCTGCTCCGTGCATATATTTTCCACCTGGTACAAACAGTCCCATTCAAGGTCCTTCCCCGGACCCTGGCTCTCCCGTCTCCAGATCAGCTGCCTTCAGGTTGCTGTCACGTGACACTTGGGCATCTGATGTTGGTGCTGGCCAGAGCTTTGCAACCGGACAGTGGCACACACCCCGCCCCCTCCCAAGACCAGCACACTGGTATGGTTGGACTGAAGGGTTTTATAATTTCTTTCAATTTGCCTGTGGAATGAAATGTTATAGGGCTGTTCTGTGTCAACATTATTAACACTTTTTTCACAAAGTGGGATTCCTTAAAAAATTCTGCATAAGGAAAGGTCTTGTAAAATCTATGTCTCAAACATTGTTCATTACATAGGAACTTGAGGGGGATGGGACAGAAAAGATTTATATTTTTCTATAAACTAGTAAATAGCTCTGTGTGTACAGTACATTTCCATTAAAGAGTTCTGCAGTGGAGAAACAGTTATTTAAATGAAACAGTAAATAGTTCTGTGTATAATATACATTTCCATTAAAGATTTCTGCATCACAGAAGCAATTTTTTTAAACTCAAAGAGTAAACATTTTGGTGTACATATTACATTTCCATTAAGGGTTTCTGGAAGGTACAGATTTTTTGAAGTCTGTAGTGATTTTTTTCCTGTATAAAAGCTGCGTGAACATTGATGAATTTTATCTAAAGTATAATTTATTTGTGACATATTTGCTATAGTTTTGGTAAAGCTGAATTCTATGGTGTCTGAGTTACTGAGTTTTGTCAGTGTGTGAGATACCGGGCCAAATTTTCTACTGGTGTAAAAAGGCAAAGTGTGTTGAAGTCAACATAGCTGCACCAATCTGGCCCGCTATTTGAATTACTGATTCAAATTCTGCTCCAGGTTATGCTGATGTAAACCCAGAGCAACTGCACTGATGTCTTTGGAGTTACTCTCAATCTACACTGGTGCTTGTGAGAATATGGCCCATTGTAGCCTGCAGTGCAGTATTTCTGAGAGACTTGGGAATATTTTTAAGATAGGAGCTAGTCTGGTGGTTTTCCACCAAAGAGGGAGTTGCCATATTGCTATCTATATGTGGTGGTTTCTTTCGTTTAGAGACAGTGCTTAGAGAAAACTGCAGTTTTCAATTGTGGGGGCAGAGATGAGCCCATATGGAGCCCCATTAACTTCAGTTGGGCTTCACATGGGCACAGGGATGATCTTGTGCATCATTAATTACAAGATCAAGGCTTTGCTTAAAATATATGAAACCTCATGTCCTGTTAGTGTCACCCTTGTTTTTTCCTCTCTTCTTCCCCTTTGTACTTGTCACATCTTGTCTCTATCTAGTGCCTGAACCAAGGGCCTTTCCAGTAGTTTGAATGCGTTTTGGATCTGACTATAAGGCCCCGATCCTGCAACCACTTACGTATGTGCTTAGCATTACTGCCATGGTATTCTAATGTGGATTGGGATCTTGGGATGCGACTGTAATACAAATAGTATATAATAGCTATTGTTACTGTGTATGAGAAATATAGTTAGTGACATGTTTAAAGGGTTGTTGTTATATTTGGTTTACTTCGTTTTTCTTATACCTTGTGCCGCTGATGCAGGCTCTCTTCTGCTTATGCAAATTGTATTTGTTTAACTAACTGTCAGTGGTGCCTAGAGCATAAGATGGGTGCCCCTTCTGATTTTACAACCTTACATATATTCTCTGTTTCCAAGGTCTATATAGTTGGACTCATGATACTAAGACATCTGGCTGTATAAGGTCAAGCTAGATTTTCAGAACTCCCTAAAACACTTTTAAATAGATTTTTCTGACATAATATGTGGCTTATGCAGAGCATGTGACTGTGTGGTATAAAGGCTAGACTGGTACTCATTTGGGATATGCTGCATAGCCGACATGTGGCTCCGCTACTCCTTCCCCTTTCCATGTACGTATATATCAGTGAATATTTATAAGGCCTATTCATTATTTGTATTGTAGTGGCATCTAGGAGCCCCAGTCATGGAACAGAAACCCCTTGTGCTAGGTGCTGTACAGAAAGATGGCCGCTGCCCCAGAGAGTTTACAATTAAAGCAGCTCACTTGTAGGGGCTCCCCATAGGCGTGTGTGTACAGAATGTCAGGTACACGAGTACCGAATTTCAGCGCATTTTGTAATCCCTCTCCTATCAAATGCATCAATTGAAGCCCTGTTAACTCTTGTAGCAGGGCTTGTCTGTTGAGAAGAAAAGTGATCTGGTTTTGCTCAGTGTCACTTTTTCACATTAAATGAATAATTGAACATAGCACAATGGTGACTGACTAATGCATTTGCATGCACCACTCTAACAATGGCCTGGTTATAGGAGGCACAGTGTGGGAACAAGAGCAAGCGAAAAGAACAGGAGCGTAGGTGTCAGATGGATAGTGATAGATCCATTACTGTGCTGTCTTGCCTGGCTTCCTTTACAGAGACTGAGGAATTTAACTTCATATGTTCTTGACTTAACTCAGTCACAGGCTGTAACTTCATATTACAATGGAACGAAATTCCCACCAATTGAGTTTATAATGATGATGGAAGGGGAAACGCAGTAGGGAGACTGTTAGATCATTTTTGTTCATTTCAATCTAAATACTTCTTTTAAAAAACCACAATCCTAGAATTACAAAAAATATATACTGAAAATGAAGGGTATGTCTACACTGCAGCATAAGCCCAGAGTTCAAACTCAAGTTTAAGCCTAAACCACCTTTCATCTACACACAAATTGTACTAACCTGGGCTCAAACCCAGGGTCCCAGGACCCCACAGGGTGGAGGGTCTGAACCTGAGTCAAGCTGGGACCCAGAGTTCAAGCCCAATTGCTTTGCAATGTAGATGCAGCCGCACTGGACTTGTGCGCTGAAAGGCCACCAAAGTAGCCCACTGGCCAACTTTCTTTGTCCTCTAGACAGTCAAGTTTGGTGGAAAGTCAAGTTTTCCAAGCCTGCATCATGAACAAAGGGCTAGAGCAGCCATATTTTGGGAGGGCACTTGGAAGTCTGGGATATAGAGGTTGGGCTTAGGCCCATATAATGCAGTATAGATGCTGAAGCCCAAGTTGGGACCCAGGGTTCAACACTTCCTAACCTAGGTTACAAACGAGTGTACATGCTAAGGCCTTAGGTTAAAAAAATCCAGGGTCTGCTAACTCGTGTTCTACTAACCCAAGGATTACATTGCAGTGTAGATATGAAAAGTGTAAACAGAAAATTAAGGGGAAATATCAACACAGCATGGAAAATATCAACACAGCATGGACCTGTGTTGAGCAGGTCCTCAAGGAAACCATTTTAAAGCACTTGGAGCAGAGGAAGGTGATCACAACGGTCAACATGGATTCACCAAGGGCAAGTCATGCCTGACCAACCTGATTGTCTTCTATGATGAGATAACTGGCTCTGTGGATATGGGGAAAGCGGTGGATGTGATATATCTTGACTTTAGCAAAGCTTTTGATACGGTCTCCCACAGTATTCTTGCCAGCAAGTTAAACAAGTATGGATTGGATGAATGGACTATAAGGTGGATAGAAAGATGGCTAGATTTTCGGGCTCAACGGGTAGTGATCAATGGCGCGATGCCTAGTTGGCAATCAGTATCAAGCAGAGTGCCCCAGGGGTCGGTCCTGGGTCTTCATTAATGATCTGGATGATGGGATGGATTGCACCCTCAGCAAGTTCACAGATGACACTAAGCTGGGGGGAGAGGTAGATATGCTGGAGAGTAGGGATCGGGTCCAGAGTGACCTAAACAAATTGGAGGATTGGGCCAAAAGAAATCTGATGAGGTTCAATAAGGACAAGTGCAGAGTCCTGCACTTAGAATGGAAGAATCCCATGCACTGCTACGGGCTGGGGACTGACTGGCTAAGCAGCAGTTCTGCAGAAAAGGACCTGGAGATTACAGTGCACGAGAAACTGGATATGAGTCAGCAGCGTGCCCTTGTTGCCAAGAAGGCTAACAGCATATTGGGCTGCATTAGTAGGAGCCTTGCCAGAAGATCGAGGGAAGTGATTATTCCCCTCTATTCGGCACTAGTGAGGCTACATCTAGAGTATTGCATCCAATTTTGCCTCCTCCCCTCCCCCCCCCCCCCCACACACACTACAGAAAGGATGTGGACAAATTGGAGAGAGTCCAGTGGAGGGCAACGAAAATTATTAGGGGGCTGGGGCATGTGACTTATGAGGAGAGGCTGAGGGAACTGGACTTGTTTAGTCTGCAGAAGAGAAGCATGAGGGGGGATTTGATAGCAGCGTTCAACTACCTGAAGGAGGGTTCCAAAGAGGTTGGAGCTCGGCTGTTCTTAGTGGTGGCAGATGACAGAACAAGAAGCAATGGTCTCAAGTTGCAGTGCGGGAGGTCTAGGTTGGATATTAGGAAAAACTATTTCACTAGGAGGGTGGTGAAGCGCTGGAATGGGTTACCTAGGGAGGTGGTGCAGTCTCCATCCTTAGAGGTTTTTAAGGCCCGGCTTGATCAATTATGAATTATTTATGATTTGCAGTCATATAAGTATCTGTTGAATTATTTATTAAGCACCATCAGTGTACCTGTACAGGACATTCAAAGACAGTCTGAAAGATACACAGAGAGAAAACAAGGAGAAGTGGGATACTCAGAGGAGGAAATACATTGGCTCAATAATTTTTTACTTATTATAATTATTAATTGCCTTTTGGAGCACGGTGGAAGAAGTCAAATTTTGGAAGAGGATAGTCCAGTAGAACTACTCAGATAAGTAATGCAATCAGGGCTTAGCACATAAGAATGGTCATACTGGGTCAGGCCAATGTTCCATCTAGTCCAGTATCCTGTCTCTGATAGTGGCCAGTGCCAGATGCTTCACAGGGAAGAATAGAACAGGGCAATTTCAAATGAGCCATCCCCTGTCAACCTGTTCCAGCTTCCAGCAATTGGAAGTTTAGGGACACCCAGAGCATGAGGTTGTGTCCCTGACCATTTTGGTTAATAGCTGTTGATGGACCTATCCTCCATTAACTTACCTAATTCTTTTTTGGAACCCAGTTATACTTTTGGCCTTCTCAACATCCCAGGGTAACAAGGTCCACAGGTAGACTGTGCGTTGTATGAAGAAATATTTTACTTTGTTTGTTTTAATCCTGCTGCCTATTAATTTCATTGGGTGACCCCAGTTTTTGTGTTATGTGAAGAGGTAAATAATACTTCCCTATTCACTTTCTCCACACCATTCAGGGTTTTATAGACCTCCATCATATCCCCACTTAGTCATCTCTTTTCTACACCAAACAGTCCCAGTCTTTTTAATCTCTTCTCATATGAAATTTGTTTCATAACCCTAATCATTTTCATTGTCCTTTACTGCACCTTTTCCAATACTAATATATCTTTTTTGAGATACAGTGATGAGCACTGTACTCAGTACACAAGGTGTGGGAGTACCATGGATATTTATATAGTGGCATTATGATATTTTTTGTTTTATTATCTATCCGTTTCCTAATGGTTTCTAACATTTTGTTAGCGGGTGTTTTTTTTTGGCTGCTGCTTCACATTGAGCAGATGTTTCAGAGAACCATCCATGGTGACTCCAAGATCTCCTTCTTGACTGGTAACACCTGATCTAGACTCCATCATTTTGTATGTATAGTTTGGATTATTTTTTCCAATGTACAGTAACTTGCATTTGGCAGATGAAATTCAACATTGTTATTTTGTTGCCCAGTCATCAAGTTTTGTGAGATCCCTCTGTAAGGCCAAAGCAGACTGCAAGGAGTTAACTATTTTGAATAATTTAGTATCATCAGCATCCTTTGCCACCTCAGTGTTCACCCCCTTTTCCAGATTACTAATGAATATGTTGAATAGCACAGGTCACAGTACAGACCCTTGGGGCACCTCACTATTTACCTCTTTCCAGCGTGAAAAATGACCATTTATTCCTACCCTTTCTTTCCTACCTTTTAACCAGTTACTGATCCAGGAGAGGACCTTCCTTCTTATTCCACAATAGCTTACTTTGTTTAAGAGCCTTTGGTGAGGGACCTTGTCAAAGACTTTCTGAAAATCCAAATACACTATATCAACTGGATCATCCTTGTCCACATGCTTGTTGACTCCCTCAAAGAATTCTAATAGATTGAGACAAGTTTTCCCTTTACAAAAGCCATGTTGACTCTTCGTCACATATCAATGTGTCTGATAATTCTGTTCTTTATTACAGTTTCAAGCAATTTGCCTGATGCTGAAGTTAGGCTTACAGCCTATAATTGCCGGGATCACCTCTGGAGCCTTTTTTAAGAATCAGCATTAACCTCCAGTCTGGTACAGAGTCTGATTTAAGCAATAGCTGACATATCACAGTTAGTAGTTTTGTAGTTTCATATTTGAGTTCCTTCAGGACTCTTGGATGGAAACTGGTCCTGATGAGTTAATACTGTTTAATTAATCAGTTTGTTCCAAAATCTTCTCTATTGACACCTCAATTTGGGACAGGTCCTCAGATTTGTCACCTAAAAAGAATGGCTCAGATGTGGAGCTCTCCCCCATATCCTCCACAATGAAGAGTGATGCTAAGGCCTGGTCTGCACCTACAGCTTACGTGGACCTAATTATGTCAGTGTACACACTATAGCCTTGTCCTGCAATGTAAGTGCCCTACTACACCGACAAAATAACTCCACCTCCACGAGTGGTGTAGGGCTTGCGTCAGTGTAGTTAGGGCAACACAGTGTCTGTGTAGACACTGAGTTATTTACATCAGCTGTTGGCCCTGAACTTGACAAGAAAGCCGGGCAGCCAGAGCCCAGGTGACCCGGCTTCCTGCTCCCAGCCGGGCTGCACCCGCCTGGCTCCCAGCTTAGGGAACCCAGAAACCTGGGTGGCTGCCTCCCCCACCACTCCTGGCTCAGAAATCCTTTTGCTGCCAGTACTCAGAGCCCCAGGAATCTAGGTAAGCTCCTTGGGGGTTACACATGATTATTGGAAACTTTAGCACCACAAGCCTTAGATGCGATACATTTTCACTGTTGAACTATGGAGAATCACAGGTAAAAGGACAAAACCTTTGTATCACAACTTCCTCAGTTGTGCAAATGAGACTGACATTCAGATTCATTTTCTGATTTATGTTCAAAAGGTAGCAGGAGCAGGCTGGGTAAGGCAACTTTGCCCCCATACAGCCCTCCTATTGACCCTCCTCCCCTGTGGATGCCTCCAGCCCCCTCCCCCAGCGCCAAGTGCACAGCATATAGAGAAAGAAGGGAAAGGACAAAGAGGGATCACGGGCCATGCAGTGGTAGGGGATTCTGTCGTATACATGGTTTCACTGTTTGCAATTCTTCAGGCGCTTTGGTTTTGTTGTTGTTGTTACCATTCTGTTGTTCCCGGCGTGTTGGTGTGGTAATGGCAGCTGGCCTGCCAGGCAAAAGTTTAATGTTTATAAAATAATGCTTTTTTTTTTTAATCAAGAAAGTTTATTGCTATCATTGCATCACATCATCCAATATGTATTTAAAATAATGAAGGTAAACACATTAGGAATTAGTATGCAAACACTATTCCTCAATACAGGTATCTACATCAATCCACACTTCAATCACTTCTTTACATCAATCCACACTGTGCGTCAACCCCCACACCATTTGATAAGTGGTTGTGTCCTTCATAAGAACATTGCATAGCAATCAACCCCTCATTTCTGCCCCAAGTAGTGAAACACCCCACAATCAATGAGTCTCATCCCCGCCACCACACAAGCATATTCATAAAAATCCCTCTTCCATTGGACTATGCAAGTATGTGATGTGGGAGCACAAAGCAGCCCTGACTTCTACTGCCTGATGCATCCACCTCCAGCCATGGTAGCTGCACTTTCTGGCTGAGTGTACTGATTCGATGGTCCCTCACTGCCAGGGGTTCATTCAGGGGGAAATGGCTCACCTCTGGCTTCACAAAGATTGTGAAGAGCACAGGAATGCAGGCAGCATTGCTGATACTGGCATTCCAATAGGTCTTTAAGCATCTCCAACGGGTTTAAATTGCCAAAAGCATATTCAGCAACCATTCTACACTTGCTGAAAGTGTAATTAAACTACCTTTTACCAGGGTCTTTGAAATCATAGTTTCATAAGCCAAGGCAAAAGGGGGCATGCAGGGTCCCCCAGAATAACAGTGGGGACAGTAACACCATTTATGACACTGTTGTGTGGTGGGAATAGCATCCCAGTATGTCCAGGAATATAAATTCCCCGGTGGTGAAAAAGTAACCCACACTGACATTCATAAATTGCCCTCTGTGGTCCACAAGGGCCTGCATAACAAAGGAGTGGTACCCTTTGCAGATTATGTACTCGTGCTCCTTGCGGAGGGCATCCTAGAGGCACATGAGTCCCAGCAATTGCCCAGGTGCAGTTAGGAAACTGCAGTCTATCAAAACAGCAATTACGCCCAGAATCTCTTTTATGCCCATCACCATGAGATAAACCACACACCTGATTGCCTCAAACCTCCACCACCATTTTACCCACAATTGACTTTTCAGCACCAAAATGGTGGGTAACGGACCTGTAGCAATCTGGGATAGTCAGCGTCCAGATTGATATAGCAATCCACTTCTAAACCTGCAGGGGTGACCTCCTGTATGTGTGTCTTTATGCAGGAGTGTCAGGACAAGCTGCTCAGAAAGCTTCAGAAATGTAGCTTTCTTCATATGAAAGTTCTGGACCCATTGCTAGTCATCCCAGGTCTGCATGATGAAGTGGCCCTACCTGTCGATGCTTGTGACCCTGCACCAAAAGTGTCAGTCTATTTAGGGGGCATCAGCAGCTGTACTGGGTGTCATGTGCAGCGTCAGCCAGTTCAAGTCTGGCATGTCTGTGTCCTCCTCCTTCTGCTCCATCCTAAGCTCTGTCAGGTGTCTGTGGTGGGTCAGAAAACAATGCTGAAATGTCCACCGGTGTTTCACGGAAGCTCTGTCCATTTCCTGAGACAGGAGCGAAAGCAACAAGAGAAGTTTGTGAAAAGATGCCTCCTCCATGTTGCTCACTTATAGCTGGGAGCACACAGACCAAAATGAGTGCCCAGCAGGCTCTGTTGACAGGCTGTTCAAACTCCCTGTAACATGTAGGGTGGACAGTCAAGTTTTTCCACAGTGCACCATGGTCAAAGGGCTGGACTGGCCATATTCTGGAGGGCACTAAGGAGTCTGGGATATGGTTGGTTTGACTTGGGTCTCCGTGCTTCTATGTGGATGCCAGAGCCCTAGCTTCTGGCCTGGGTTAGAAAATTCTTAACGTAGGGTTAACAATCAGTGTAGATGCTCAAGCCTTCGGTTCTCTAATATACGATCAGCTGACTTGAGTTCCACCAATCCTAGGCTTGCATTGCAGTGTAGACATACTTTGTATCTCTTGCTTGGCCTGTGGCCTAATGTAATCTAAAGGCAGTTACGCACTTCAGCTAAACAAATTTTTAGAGACAAACATTTCACTCTGAAAAGTGTAAATGGCACCTTCTTAGTCAACATAGTGGTTCTCTATGTGTTTCAGAATCCTCCCTGCTGGCATCCGTGGCAAAAATTAGCTGGATTCTGTTCATCAACAGAATTGTACACTAAATTCCAATAATAGGGACAATCAGAGAACTTGCCCCTACACAAGGTCCGTTAGCCTAGGGCAGTGTTTCTCAAACTGGGGTCGCCGCTTGTGTAGGGAAAGCCCCTGGCGGGCCGGGCCAGTTTGTTTACCAGCCATGTCCGCAGGTCTGGCCGATCGCGGCTCCCACTGGTCGCAGTTCACTGCTCCAGGCCAATGGGGCTGCTGGAAGCGGCGCAGGCCGAGGGACGTACTGGCCGCTGCTTCCAGCAGCTCCCCTTGGCCTGGAGTAGCGAACCGTGGCCAGTGGGAGCCGCGAGCGGACGAACCTGTGGACGCGGCAGGTAAACAAACTGGCCCAGCCTGCCAGGGGCTTTCCCTGCACAAGCGGTGTCCCAAGTTTGGGAACCACTGGCCTAGGGGAAGGTGCACTTAACTACAACCCAAGAGTTCTAATCCCAACTCCTCTTAACCTTTTTGGGTACTTCACAATCATGATTAACTCAAGCTCTTATCCCTACCTCAGAAGAAGCAACTATCATTCAACAGATAAGGTAACTTAGGTCACATCTACATGACAGCAGCACAGCTACGGCGCCATAGTTCTGCTGCAGTAGCACTGTAGTGTAAATGCATCCTACAGTGACAGGGAGGGGTTTGTCTGTCTCTGTAGGTAAGTGGCGGTAGCGAGGTCGAGACAAACATTCTTCCGTCAGACTAGCCACGTCTACACTGGGGGTTAGGTTGGCATAGCTACAGCACTCGGGGTGTGAATTTTTAACACCCCTGAGCATTGTATCTATGTCAACCTAACTTTTAAGCATAAACCAAGCCTGAGAGGTTGGACAAGTTAACTGTAGGCGGAGTTGGAAATAGAACTAAAGTTGCTAATACGATAGACCCAGGTCTCATCCGCTTTGCCAAATGGACTTTTAGACGAAAAAAGCCAAATTAAGTTCTTTACTAACCCATGTTGACCCTGTGTCTTTGTCTGCTTCTAATGGCTAAAGCCCACATTTTCAAAGGCTGTGGGTGCCTAAAGATGTAGATGGGGGCTAGGATTTACAAAAGCACCTAAACAGGTTAGGTGCCTAACTCCCATTGTATGCTCTACGAATTATTTTGGGGAAGTTCTATGGAAGTGCTGTAATTTCCTGTGTTATGCAGGAGTTCAGACTACATGATCATAATGATCCCTTCTGGCCTTTGAATCGATGAAAATATACACCACATACAGAGGTTTAGAAATATGCTACTATCTCCATGCAATGTGCCTTGGCCCAGATTTTAAAGTAATTTAGGTGCCTAGTGGGATTTTCAAAAACACCTAAAGACCTAGCCTCACTGAAATCAACGGAAGTTAGGCACCATCTGCATCTTTAAGTGCCTACATACCTTTACAAATCTGGCCCCCTGTCCTTTAGCTCAAGTGGTAAAAATTCATGTTTTTGGGTCCAGAGATCCCAGGTTTTATCCCTGTAGATAACCCAAACAGGGTTGTGGTTATCCTTGGCTCTGACTGTCTCTAACCATGAGACCATGATCTGCTCCAAGAACAGAACACAAGAATCCATCATTCCAGTGCTAGCTCACGAATGGCTCTGTCAGCCAGTGACAATGTATAGGCTTTGCCTGCCTGTGTGAATTCCCTCTGGGAAGCTCTCCCACAGACCAGGGTTCAGCCATGCTGGCTGGGCAGTGAGTGTATGAAGCTTGGCCGACTGCGCCTCTGTAGATTTAAAAAAAAACCTCATTCGCCAATGCTGCATGAGGACTAAATTCACCCAATTTGTTTGCAGCCAGTTATATGCAGATCTTGAAAATTAGTATATTGAATAGTTTGCATAAAATGTCATACATGGAGCTGCACCAAACTTGTTAGCCAAGCTTAACCATTGATAATTGTAATCTTGGAACTGTTGCTAGCCTGTTTACAAATAATTTAAGGATTCAGCAGAAACAGAGCTGTCTAGAGAATTAGATGTTACTCCATAGGCTAAAAGATTAAACATCTCAAAGTGTAGCACCTAGGCGAAGCTGAAAGTTCTGTGGGAGCTAGTACGTTCCTGCTGTCTGGAAGTGCTTTTGGCAGAAAAAGAACAAAGTTGTTCATCTGGGTCTGCAGGTGGATCTGATTAAATCTGGGTGTGGTCTGAAATATGGCTTTGTCTGGAAAATAACAGAAGCCTTGCGTGCAGTAGGACAGTGGATCTCAACCTTTTCCCTACCACAACCTCACGTTATAGTAGCAATAGGGTTCAAGAGACTCCTCCCATCTAGCCCTTGAAAAAGGGAGGATGGTCGTCACCCCCCCTCAGCCCGTAGGTAACTGCAACTAGTACAGAACACCATAACACGTCCTCTCAGCAACAGAGTCCATTGTGGGCACATCATCCTTGTCACTGTTCAGGGCAACTGCACCTGTATTCCCGCTCTGTGGAGAAAGTGGTGGTGCCTTGCTTATAAGGTTTAGCCCCATTGTTAGGGTATTCAGCTGGGAAGTGGGAGACCCCAGTCCAATTCTCCCCTCCTTCCCTTCCCGCACCCTATTTCATCTGATGTGGAGAAGCGAGTCTCACTTTGATCTCCCACATCGCAGGAGACTGCCCTACCCACTGCCTGGGACATTCCAATAAGGGTCTCTCTCAGTCTCTCCTTCTGAAGCTGTTCTACTGTGAATAAATAATTAAATAGGATGAGAGAGAAAAGAAAAGAAACCACACATAGATTAACATAATTTGTTGAGGAAGAGTCAACATGGTTTTAGTAAAGGGAAATCATGCCTCACCAATTTACTAGAATTCTTTGAGGGGGTCAATAAGCACGTGGACCAAGGGGATCCAGTGAATATAGTGTACTTCGATTTTCAGAAAGCCTTTGACAACATCCCTCACCAAAGGCTCTTATGCAAAGTAAGCTGCCATGGCATAAGAGGGAAGGTTCTCTCATGAATTGGTAACTGGTTAAAAGATAGGAAACAAAGGGTAAATATAAATGGTCAGTTTTCAGAATGGTGAAAGGGAAATAGTGGTGTTCCCCAGGAGTCTGTACTGGGACCAGTCCTATTCAACATATTCATAAATGATCTGGAAAAAGGGGTAAACAGTGAGGTGGCAAAATTTTGCAGATGATACAAAATTACTAAAGATATTTAAGACTCAGGCAGACTGCAAAGAGCTACAAAAAGATCTCTCAAAACTGGGTGACTGGTCAACAAAATGGCAGATGAAATTTAATGTTGATAAATGCAAAGTAATGCACATTGGAAAGCCTAATCCCAACTATACATATACAATGATGGGGTATAAATTAGCTGTTACCACTCAAGAAAAAGATCTTGGAGTCATTGTGGATAGTTCTCTGAAAACATCCACTCAATGTGCAGCGGCAGTCAAAAAAGCGAACAGAATGCTGGGAATAATTAAGAAAGGGATAGATAATAGGACAGAAAATATAATGTGGCCTCTCTATAAATCCATGGTATGCCCACATTTTGAATACCGTGTGCAGATGTGGTCGCCCGATCTCAAAAAAGATATATTGGAATTGGAAAAGGTTCAGAAAAGGACAACAAAAACTATTAGGGGTATGAAATGGCTTCCGCATGAGGAGAGATTAATAAGACTGGGACTTTTCAGCTTGGAAAAAGAGATGACTAAGGGGAGATTGATATGATTGAGGTCTATAAAATCATGACTGGTGTAGAGAAAGTAGATAAGGAAGTGTTGTTACTACTTCTCATAACACAAGAACTAGGGGTCACCAAATAAAATTAATAGGCAGCAGGTTTAAAACAAAGAAAAGGAAGTATTTCTTCACACAACGCACAGTCAGCTTGTGGAACTCCTTGCCAGAGGATGTTGTGAAGGCCAAGACCATAACAGGGTTCAAAAAAGAACTAGATAAATTCATGGAGGATAGGTCCCTCAATGGCTATTAGCCAGGATGGGCAGGATTGGTGTCCCTAGCCTCTGTTTGCCAGAAATTGAAAATGAGCGACAGGGGATGGATCACTTGATGATTACCTGTTCTGTTCATTCCCTCTGGGGCATCTGGCACTGGCCATTGTCAGAAGACAGGATACTGGGCTAGATGGACCTTTGGTCTGACCGAGAAGGGCCATTCTGATGTTATGTTATGTTCTTATGACAGGTGTCTGTCACATTGTTTAAAGCACTACTGGAAGGTGCTGAGATACTACAGTGATGAAGGGGGTACAAGACCCTACAGAGAGTAGAAAAGCCTTCTCTCTTGCTAGTCAAGTTCATAACAATTTCTGTAATTTCCTAATTCCTGCTGGTCTAGAAATGCTATTGGAACATAGAGCTTTGTGCGGTATTTCAGGTCATGTTTTTCTGCCAAAATCTTGAAATGTAGAGAGTTTGGGTAAATGATGATAGGAGGAACGTTGGTAATCAAACTTTTTCCAGGTCCCCTGACCTCTTCTAAAAACAAGTTTTCTTTGATTATGGACAGACATTCAGCTTGGCTCATATGTTATCCAGGTTCGTTCATTTCTACCGAGTTTTCGGTGAGCCCTTGCTGAAGAAAAGTAAGCAGGATTTCTTGTGTCTTTTTACAACCTGAGAAGGCATCCTTAGGAGACCCATTTGCAGCATTTGATTAATGATGTGGATTGGAACTGAAAGCTCATACCACTAATTTCACAATAATTTCATACAGAAAGACACTGTGGGGAGCTATGAATTTACTTTCTAAAAGCTGTTTTTATATAAATACAATCCATTCCAAATTGATTATATCATAATAGTGATATAATTTGCTAATAAAAAGGTGAATGATTTAAAATGATTACTGATCTACTATAAAGAAGACTGGAAGTTTTAATGAGTTGCTCTTGTAAAATAGTTTATGATTTCCCCACCTGTATATTTGTGAATAAAGCATTGTTGCAATGTCTCCTGGCTGTACTGTGAAAATCTGATCAATGACATATATTTTTAGCTGATGTTTCGCTTGCATTCAAAGATGCTGTTCTTTCTAGATAAATCAATAAATAGGGAATGTTCTACTCATCTCTAAGTAATTTTTCATCAAAGAAAAGCAGGAGGAAAAATGCACAAATATTTGTTTTCTGCCTTTAGCGACACTGCAAAGACAAGTTAAGCAGAGAGATCTTCAATGTAGACAAGGCCTGACCTGCCCTTACATCTCTAATGCTGCTCCCTCCAGCCCTAAACTGATCAGGTTGAGGAAGAGTCATTGGCAAATAACTAAGCCATAAAAAAAATGGAGGAGTCCATAGCATAGAGTGATACCAGAAGGAGAATAGTAAGGGAGAGAGGAAGAAAGAGGGTGGTATTTAGAGGAGAGAAGGGCAGAAAAGAAAAGTTAATGAGAGCTGCAATTCACACTGAAAAAGATGGCGGGGAAAGGAACAGGCACTGTTCATATAGAAGCAAGAAAAAATGTCAACCAAACAAAGAGAAAGGAACAATCACATAGAACACTGAATAAGATTTGTACCAAAGAACAAAAAAAAATGCACAACACATACAATATCCCTGTGATAGGGTCTTCTGTGGTCAGGCAGCCTAATGGCTAGATCACTGGTCTTTGTGTCTGTAAGGCCAGAAGAGGTAGTAGGGGGACCTAGACCCTCCCTCTCTACCAGGTCCCAACTGTGTATATCAACCCCAAAACAGGGGAGATGGGGTCTCCCTCCCGGCAGTCAAGATCTACTTCCCTGGGCTGCTTCCTACCAGACTCTTCAGTTTGGGGCATGGCCCTGCTAGTCCAGTTGCCCCAACTGCTGGGGCTTATTTGCAGCCTCCCCTTGGCAGGGGAGCCCTTACTTTCCTCAAGTGGCTGCACTCGCTGGCAGGCTGCTGCTCCCTCACAATCCCATATCAAGAGACATGATTCTGCAATTGTATTGGAACTTGGGACTACCTGTCTGTAAATTTGAGGTGGACATGATTCTCTATTTTTCTGTGTATGGGGAATCAAGAAATGCACTAGGTTTTGTGGTTTCCCTTTGTGTGCACATCTGACAGAGAATGTACAAACTCATTGGAGGCCCAAAGGTTTCAGTGCGCTTTTACGAGCTCTATTAATCAGTTGTGGTTGGTCACTTAAATCACATGGTGTTGTTTCTGAACTCTGATCAGTAGAGCATATACTCATTTTTTGTATGAATACTTGCCCATGAGACTCTGTTTCAGGGATTCAAATGTTCACAGAGTGCAAATTTCGATCACTTGAATATTTGCAGAAAGCATACACAAAATAGGTGGAAATGTGGCTGAAATAAATTCATTTCAAAATTTCTATCAATAGTATCAGAATTTTGTTTGCATTATTTTACCATCTCTGTCTTATGCAGATGGGAGACATTAGAATTCAGTAACAGATAATGAAATAACATATTGGTGTTGATTTTGGGGGAGGGAAAGTCAGTGGATTGCAACTTTCATCTCTTGGTTTTAAGAACCACTCTGCCATCTTCTGTTTGATTCCTTTTGTTCTTGTGCTTGGCCATGGTTTTTCTTATTATTTTTCTTCACTGCATATGAACAAGTTCAATTTTCTTCGTTGCCTATCATGGCAATATCTACAAAGGTAGTTTGTGTTTAAGTCTCTGACATTTTCTGCCAAAAAAATCTCCAGTTCTGGTACTAGTCTTAAGAACACATCAGAATTCAGGAGAGTCAAGTGAATTAAACATATCATAAATCTTTCTATCTTGCTTATGTGTTTCTAGCCATCTACTTGCCTTGGCACATAGCTCTCAACCTGCCAATCCCTGAGGGACATAAACATTTATTCATGCAGAAAAAAAAACTTGAAATGTTGTGGGAATCATTCTTTTTATAGTCTCAGTTTCATTATTCTTTTTTTCTCATGTAGGTAATTTTCAACAGTAAGAGAGGAAGACAACAAATTTGTGTGGGACATAGGTAGCTTTGGGATTAAAGGACTGGCACTCTTCAAAATGCGGGGTGCTTTTGAATTATGCTTTGGTATCTTCTTGTTTAGAAGCCCCACATCTAATTATGCTCCCTGTAGCAGCCAAATTGTATACAGTTCAATTCTGTAACCAATACAGCCACTCCACAGTTGGAACTCTGTTGATGTCAATAAGATTGACAGGTTAAAGGTTAAAGAATATTTAGATAAGGTAGATGAATTCAAGTTGGCAGGGCCTGACGAAATTCATCCTAGAGTACTTCAGGAATTAGCTAGAGCAATCTTGGAACCACTAACATTTATCTTCAGAATATGGGAAGGACAGGAGAGGTCTCAGAGGACTGGAGATGGGCAAACATAGTACCTGTCTTTGAAAAGGGAAACAAAGAGGACCTGGGGAATTATAGTCCAGTCAGTCTGACTTCGATACCTGGAAAGATACTGGAACAAATTATTACACAATCAGTTTATAAGTACTTAGCAGATAATAGGGTTATAATGAATAGCCAGCTGGAATTTGTCAAGAATAAATTATGCCAAACCAACCAAACTTCCTTCTTTGACAGGATTACTGGCCTAATGGATAGGGGGGTAAGAAGTAGACGATATATCTTGGTTTTAGTAAGGCTTTTGACACTGTCCCACGTGATGTTCTCATAAGTAAACTAGGGAAACATGGTCTAGATTAAATTACTTTAAGGTGGGTTCTTAACTGGTTGAAAGACCACACTCAAAGGGCAGTTATCAATAGTTCCCTGTGAAACTGGAAGGGCATATTTGGTAGGGCCCACCAGGGGTCAGTCCTGAGTCCAGTACTATTCAATATTTTCATTAATGACTTGGACAATGGAGTGAAGAATATGCTTTTAAAATGTGCAGGTGACACCAAGCTTGGAAGGATTGCAAGCATGTTGGAGGACAGAATTTGAATTCAAAATGACCTTGACAAATTGGAGAATTGGTCTGAAATAAAAAAGATGAATTTCAATAAAGACAAGTGCAAAGTACTTCACTTAGGAAGGAAAACTCAAATGCACAACTACAAAATGGGAAATAATTAGCTAGGTGTAGTACTGCTGAAAAGGATCTGGGGGTTATAGTAGATCACAAATTAAATAATGTGATGCAGTTATGAAAAAGGCTAATACCATTCTGGGGTGTATTAACAAGAGTGTCGTACGTAGGACATCCTGTACCTGGGAAGTAATTGTCCCTCTCAATTCTGGACTGGTGAGGCCTCAGCTGGAGTACTGCATCCAATTCTTGGTGCCACACTTTAAGAAAAATGTGGTCAAATTGGAAAGTGTCCAGATGAGAGCAACAAAAACAATAACAGGTTCAGAAAACCTGACCTATAAGGAAAGGTTTAAAAAACTGGGTATGTTTAGTCTGTGAAAAGAAGACTGATAGGGGACCTGATGACAGTTTTCAAATATGTTAAGGGCTGTTATAAAGAGGCAGGTGATCAATTGTTCTCCTTGTCCACTGAAGATAGGACAAGAAGTAATCAGCTTAGTTTGCAACAAGGGAGATTTAGGTTAGACCAGGGGTCGGCAATCTTTCAGAAGTGGTGTGCCGAGTCTTCATTTATTCACTCTAATATAAGGTTTCGCGTGCCGGTAATACATTTTAACATTTTTAGAAGGTCTCTTTCTATAAGTCTATAATATATAACTAAACTATTGTTGTATGTAAAGTAAATAAGGTTTTTAAAATGTTTAAGAAGCTTCAGTTAAAATTAAATTAAAATGCAGAGCCCCCCGGACCAGTGGCCAGGACCCGGGCAGTGTGAGTGCCACTGAAAATCACGTTTGGCACACGTGCCATAGGTTGCCTACCCCTGGGTTAGACATTAGGCAAACTTTTCTAACTATAAAGGTAGTTAAGCACTGGAATCGGCTTCCAAAGGAGGTTGTGGAATCTCCATCACTGGAGGTTTTTAAGAACAAGTTGGACAAACACCTGTCAGGGATGGTCTAGGTTTACTTGGTCCAGTCTCAGCACAGGGAGCTGGACCTGATGACCTCTTGAGATTCCTCCCAGATCTACATTTCTCTGATTCTAAGATTTCTGTACATGGAGCAGCTATATCATGACAATGCAACTACTGCATGAAGCTAGATGATATCTGGTATTGTTATATTTCCATCCTAATGTTGGTGCTTTACTTCATACATTGTGTGTCTTTTCTATTGCACCAGCCTTTGATTACACATTTGTTTGCTTCATAGACAAATGTACTTTATGTCGAAGGTATTTATAGTGTGATATTTGGTGGAAATAACAGCAAAAATGCAAAACCTCCAACTGGTCTATTTGCACGGAAGGATTACTATAAAAAGGTAACCTAGACTTTTACTGTTTTGTTAGGCTATTTGTCTCTTGTATGTGGTGGTATGTCTTACATACCAACAATGGGGCACTGGAAATTAACTGAAAATGAGTCTGTATTAATTTAGATTGCATTGAAGCGTAATTGGGGTTATTTAGATGGAAGAAATTAGATACTAGTGACTCTTTATGAAATATACATGAAGGGTCTGATTCCTTTCAAAAATAGTTACATATTTATAACTCCCTTTTGCGAAAGGATTTTCATGCTGGGCTCATGCTGGGTTTAATACTCCCAATGCACAAGATGGGAAATATGAAAGTCCAGCACTGTGGAGCGTCTGGGGAGATGATGGTCATGCACTTTTTGATCTGGCAAAGAGGAGCTACCATCCTTATTATTCATAAAACCAGAAGAGCGACATGGTTTGAATCTTCCATATTTCAATCTTCAGCCTGATTATTCTCCCTATTCCTGATTTTATATAGTACCTAATGGCTTGGAGAAATGGCTCGAGAACAATTTACCCATCTCCATATAAAGATAACCATGACTCCTTCCAAAGGCAGCAATCAAAACATACTTGCAGTAATTCCTATAATAATATGCTGTGTTTGTGTATCTGGATAACACTGTCCTCTAAGGGATGGAACATCAGAGATCCTTCACGTATGTTATATTGCCCTCTGCCAAATGCAGCCTGATGATGTTAATAACAGTGGAGAGAGCTTTATATTGTCAAAGCTCTGTGCATACATTAACTAATTGCCACAACACATCTGAAGGGTAGAAAACTATTACCCCCATTTTACATTGAAAGGGAAACTGAGGCAGGAAGTGATCTGCTTTCACTGTTCTCCCTGCTAGTTGCAGACCTTGGCCATTTTTGCAAAGGCCTTTTTGGCAGGCCCTCCTCCAAGCATGACCACTGTGAGCACATCACTATGCACGTGGGTGAAACAGATGATTCCTTAGGAGATACTCCGAATTAACAGATTCATTTATATAAAAAGTGTGTGCTCCCACAAGCCCCTTGGGCCAGGGTCTATGCCTGGTTGCCAACATATTTTTTTTAATGTTTTGCATGGGACAATTAGTCAGATAAGTGGGTGGCCTATACATCTCCATCCAGGTGGCTTGTGCATGTATTCTGGTGAATTTGGAGACTCATTGCAGATGTGTCCACCCTGCAATCCAAGATGCAATTGCAACTCGGGTAAACAAACCCATGCTAGCTTTACCTGCATTCCCACATCTAAAAACAGCAGTGTAGCTGCTGTGGCAGAGGCTTCAGTAGGTAGCCAGGATCCCAGCAAGCTTGGCCAGCCTGTGCTAAGACCCTTGTCACTACATCTCCACCGCTGTTTTTAGGCATGCTAGCACAGGTATCAGAGTAGCAGCCGTGTTAGTCTGTATCCGCAAAAAGAACAGGAGTACTTGTGGCACCTTAGAGACTAACAAATTTATTAGAGCATAAGCTTTCGTGGACTACAGCCCACTTCTTCGGATGCATACAGAGTGGAATAAATATTGAGGAGATATATATACACGCATACAGAGAGCATAAACAGGTGGGAGTTGTCTTACCAACTCTGAGAGGCCAATTAAGTATCAAACTGTCTGTACTGGGCTATCTTGATTATCACTTCAAAAGTTTTTTTTCTCTTACTTAATTGGCCTCTCAGAGTTGGTAAGACAACTCCCACCTGTTTATGCTCTCTGTATG
>NC_048303.1:14519603-14552911 GCF_013100865.1 Trachemys scripta elegans | reverse complement strand
GACTACCCCTCCTAGGACCCCTGCTCCTAACTGCCCTCCAGAACCCCACCCCCTACCTAAGCCTCCCTGTTCCTTGTCCCCTAACTGCCCCCTCCTGAGACCCCCTCCACCCTAACTGCCTCCCCCAGGATCCTACCCCCTACCTGTACCCTGACTGCCCAAAACCTTATCCACACCCCCAACCCCAGAAAGCCCCCCCGTCTCTTGACTGCTCCCTCCAGAACCTCCCTGCCCCTTCTCCGGCCCCCTGACCCCCTTACTCTGCCGCTCAGACCAGCGTGCTGGGGAGGAGGAGCAGGGGGAGGAGCTCCAGACTGCTGGTGCGAACCGGCCCGCTGGTGATCTGCGACTGCAGGGAGGGAGGGAGTGCTCTCAGCTGCAGGGGAGAAGACGGGGAAGTGGAGGAGGGGCTCTCTCTGGCTGTCGGAGCCCCATGTAAGTGACACCATCCGTCCGGCTGCCCTGTCAGCAGCGCGTGCTCTGCAGTGGGGGGGAAGTCCGGACATTTACAAATTCCCCCCCGGACGCTATTTTTAACTCTAAAAGCCAGACATGTCCGGGGGAATCCGGACAAATGGTAACCCTACTATAACTGGGGCAAATCCCCAGAGTAGACAAGATCCTGGATCTTCCAGTCCTCCCAGATGTCATCTCTTCTGCTCCTACCTAGACTTCTATATTGAGGGAGGGAGAAAATTACCAGAACTCTTCAAATATTTGCTGAACATACATTTAATTGCACCTTTACATTTCTCATGAGTCAAGGTTGCAACATCGGGCCCTTCTTTCATAGCCATTCACCTGCTTCAAGTTTATTGAAATTGTGTCAAGGCAACAGACACTTTTTTAATTAAAAAAGGCTCTTGCACATTTTAATTTTATCATTATTTATTTGCTAAGTGGGAGTTTGCAGTAATTAACATGCTACTTATGCACAGCGGCTGGGGGCTGGTAAAGCATTCCCTTTATTCCTGGCTCTAATAAATCTTCCAAAAAATACACTGATTGCGTTAGCCACCAAATTGCAGAGCTGGGCTATTACAATAAGAATGAGTGTAATTATGCTCTTTAAACATTGTCTCCTAGCTCACTCAGCAGAACTGTCCCTAATGTAACCGCTCGCTTTCTTCCCTTTATTAATACTCGGAATTTATTATTTATGTGTGAAGCGATAAGCGTCCTCTCCCTACAAAAGAAGCAGAAATGTATTCTATATTTGGCCAGCAGGATATGATAGTTTGACTTTCTATTGACACTGGGCCCAGTTCAGAACAAGCTGTAATAATAAAATATTTGAGGGGACAATGCAAATATTTTCCCACTGGGTGGAGAGCTGAATGCATTGAGCTCCTGATTCACAAGGAAATTGTGGCTGCATTTCGCCACGGGTGAGCTAGCTGGAAGCTGCCGGGGAGGTTCATGAGAAAACCTTTGTTAGCTGGGGTCCAAGCACTTCTACAAAGGAGGCAGAGCATACAATTGGTAGGCATGATATTGTTGTGATATTTTCATTACAGAGTCCAGATTGTATGAGCCTCATGCCCTCACGTGCCCTGAAGCACAGGAGAGTGCAGAGTGCTACCCAGGAATTTTTGCTATGAACAAGGGGACGCAGAACTCTCTTAAAGGTGCCATGGCTCTTTGACAGCTCCTGCTTCTTTTCCAATGGATTCAAGATGGAACGAGTGTGAGGGATCTCATCTTCCATAAAAATGCAGGAATCTCCCTCCGGGATTAACGGGTGTATTGTGTCCAAAATGTGCAGTGTCCTGCGGTGCTAGAGAAGACAGAGTTCAGTTGCAATGAATATAACGGAGATCGTTTATTGAGGCCACTGGACACAGACAAGACTCTTTAGATCCTGCTGACTCTCTAGCTTCCAAGCTGACTAAACACAGCCCTTGCTGCTCCAGGAGTAAAATCCTGGCCCTTTGGAAATCAGTGGGAATTTTGCTGTTAACTTCAGTAGCTGCAGGATTTCACCTAGGGTCTTTCTAACTCCTGGCCTGGGCTAAGCAGTTAGGGCCAGATTTTCAAAAGTGCTCTCAGCACTCAGCAATTTCTATTGTTCTCAAGGGGAGGTGGGTCGGGGATGCTCCAGTTTCTCAAGGGAAACCGTATTCTTGCCAGCAAGTTAAAGAAGTATGGGCTGGATGAATGGACTATAAGGTGGATAGAAAGCTGGCTAGATAGTTGGGCTCAACAAGTACTGATCAACAGCTCAATGTCTAGTTGGCAACCGGTATCAAGCGGAGTGTCCCAGGGGTCGGTCCTGGGGCCCGTTTTGTTCAACGTCTTCATTAATGATCTGGCTGATGGGATGGATTGCACCCTCAGCAAGTTCGCAGATGACACTAAGCTGGGGGGAGAGGTAGATACGCTGGGGGGTAGGGATAGGGTCCAGAGTGACCTAGACAAATTGGAGGATTGGGCCAAAAGAAATCTGATGAGGTTCAACAAGGACAAGTGCAGAGTCCTGCACTTCAGACAGAAGAATCCCATGCACGCCTAGAGGCTGGGGACCGACTGCCCAAGCAGCAATTCTGCAGAAAAGGACCTAGGTATTACAGTGGATGAGAAGCTGGATATGAGTCAACAGTGTGCCCTTGTTGCCAAGAAGGCTAACGGCATATTGGGCTGCATTAGTAGGAGCATTGCCAGCAGATCGAGGAAAGTGATTATACCCCTCTATTCGGCACTGGTGAGGCCACATCTGGAGTATTGAGTCAAGTTTTGGACCCCCCACTATAGAAGGGATGTGGACAAATTGGAGAGAGTCCAGGAGATGGCGCCAAAAATGATTAGGGGGCTGGGGCACATGATTTATGAGGAGAGGCTGAGGGAATTGGGCTTACAGATGACAGAACAAGGAGCAATGGTCTCAGGTTGCAGTGGGGGAGGTTTAGGTTGGATATTAGGAAACA
The DNA here is from genome assembly GCF_013100865.1 of Trachemys scripta elegans. Taxonomy (NCBI): domain Eukaryota; kingdom Metazoa; phylum Chordata; order Testudines; family Emydidae; genus Trachemys; species Trachemys scripta. Next base: position 14,549,987 of record NC_048303.1, on the reverse strand, counting down.
CTATTTCGCTAGGAGGGTGGTGAAGCACTGGAATGGATTACCTTGGGAGGTGGTGGAATCTCCTTCCTTAGAGGTTTTTAAGGCCCGACAATGATGATTTAGTTGGGGTTGTTCTGCCTTGAGCAGGGGGCTGGACTACATGACCCCCTGAGGTCCCTTCCAACCCTAATCTTCTATGATTCTATGCTGGGTGCTGAGAACCTTTGAGAATCTGGCCCTTATGGAAGAGAACACTGACCACACTACAGCTCACAAGTGCTTTGATAAAGCCTATAGGAAAAATAGCTTTTACTTGTACCCTTTCCTGCAGAAAGTGATCTGCTTCTTTTGGGGAAGCTTTTACTGTGAAGAGCACTGTATTGTGTCCTATGACACAGGAGAATTGTAGGTGAGACAAGTGAGAAAACTAAAGACTGCATTTCAGTGGAGTGACTTGGTAACATCAAGTGGGAGGAAGCAGTGGGAGGAGAGCACCCTAGGAAGACTTGGAAAGGGCAGACAGAGGAGGCTTTGGGCGTGACTGAATTGATGAATTGCCATCCAATCAAAAATGCCCTAAAAGAGACATGAGCCAGCAGCCAGCAAACGAGGCACTAAAAGTGAATCAGTGTTAAGACAGGAGGAGGAAACAGGATAAAGTTGCAAAAGTGGATCCTTTTTTTCTTTTCCAAAAAAGAAAAGAAAAATTTCCAGCACATTAAAACATAAGATCAGTGAAGAAGCCAGTATAACTTCATAGAGATGCTCGAGGTAATTTATTGACATTATAAAGCACTGAAACAAATACAGCCAATTGCGACAAAGTTAAAACAGCCATCTAAACACCTCTTTTTATCTGAAAGAGATTACTTTGTGCTGTAGGATGTATGTAGTTCAATAGTTTGCAGGAAAAACACAACTTGTGTGTCTATAAAATACACACTCAAAACATTAAGGCTGAAGAATCAAAAATCACAATGAGTCAGGAAATGTCAAAGTTACAGTTCTAACAACAACATTACCGCAACAGTAATAAACACAGCCCTACAATGAACCAGAAAAAAAAAAGGTTTAAAAATGCCCCCATACAACGTAGTCAGTTGGAACCATAACTTTTTGCCTAATTTGTTTGCAATTTTAACTGTGAAAACTGAAATGCATTAATACAGGGTGCAGTTGGAGGGACATTTACTAATGTTTTTCCAACACAGCAGACACTTGTCCTGAATGAAGACTACAAACATCAAGTTGACAAGCTCATGCATCTTTGCTGTTGTCCTGCTTAGGGGCCTGACAGTGGGATTGTGATTAGAATTGTTTTCAAACTGGGGAACTATTTTTTTCTACTCTTCCCAGGGATTTTTCTCAAACTTGTGGCTCTCCCCCTTCCCCAAACAAAAATCCCTCCAAAACGTCACCCAAAGGCAGAGACCAAACACGTTATAATTGTATATTTCCCAAGTTTCAGCTTGAAGCTCATTTGTATAAATAAGTTATAAGACGCTGAAAATTGGGGAGGGAAAAGGAGAAGTTTATTAGAAAGTCTGAATATCCGTAACTCCAAGGGAGCTCACAGGCTCTGCTATAATTAAACAATGTACTGAGTAGCTGTGTGGGCTTTAATCAAGTTTATGACAAACTCAGGGTGAGTTTGCCACAGTGAAAGGTTATGTTTGCATCATTAAAATCTGGATTCCGGCTTTGTCCTTGATGTGTTCTTGCTCCAGTTTCTTTCATCAGTTCCCTCTTCAAGACAGTAACAGAACGTTGCCCATAAAGGATGCCAAGAACTTAGGTGCTTTTTAAAAAGTTGCCAATTAACTATCCATGTCATGCCCCACTCTCTTTTGATATGTTAAGTGTAAAACCTGAAAAAAGTACCAACTTGCCAACAGTGTTTCAGCCAATTTCATTCAGTTCCTGAGAGAGAATCTCATAATGTTATGATGCTCTCCAGTGCTAAACATCAGTAATCTAAAAAGACACCAAATAGAGATTGATGTGTCTGTGGGGCAGCAATCATATGGCTCCGCGGGCGGAAAACACACAAGCCTCTGTACTGCCCACTTTCTGGCCAATGAGCCCTTTTGCTGTTTTAAGCAGATCAGTGGGCATGAGTAGAGCCTCAGCCATCAAGACCACAAGCCAGAGAGATAAAGGAGCCCTTTTACCTTTCTCATAGAGGAAACTGGGAGGCTCATGGTTTGATCCGCAGCTGGGGTAAATTATGATAGCGTATTTGAAGTCTGTGGAGCTATCATAATTTATCCCAGCTGAAGATCTGCCCCATAGTCCTTGTGCACGTGATGCCATGGATTGAAGTTCTTGGCATTGTTCTGGATGACAAAGACAAGTACCTCTGTGGGAGGTACTCTGGCTAACTGGATACTGGGAGCAAGCTTTTTTGGGCCTCTCCTCAGTCTTGTAAGTAAGCACGTTGAGGTCCGAGTTCCATGTAAAAGGTAGTCCTATTATAGTGAGACAAATTAGTTATCCAGTTGGCCTTAGTTGATCCTCTTTTCCTTTGTTTTTTTTTTTTGTTGGAAGTTGTGTATATATCTGGTAACTGTAGTGTAGTCAGTCCGTGCACATCACTTCGACTGCAGAGTAACTCCTTATCTGAGTGATCAACACACCCAAATGCTGCTCCAGACTGGGCATTTTTAGGAAGGGAAATATTTTATAATCCAAAACAATGCATCATATGCAAAGGAGACGCAAACGTCCCTATTGAAAATGATCATTTTGAATCCAATCATGAATTTCTTATGTACCCATGAGTCCTACTGAGTTTGATGGGAGTTTACAAGATCGGTGCCCCCTTTTAATTACAAAATTATCATTTCTATTTAATAATATTATTAATTATTTGTGTTGTAGTAGCCGCAAGACCCTATTGTGCTAGGCACCGTGCAAACAGAACAAAAACATGGCCCCTGCCCCAAAGGGCTTACAATCTCAGTACAAGCCAAGAGACAGCAGGTGGATACAGACAGGGGAGCAATGAGACAATGCTCGTCAGCATGAGAGGCACTTGCCTACCTGTTGTCAAGTTTTTTGTAGGCATCACAGCAAAGGAGAGTTATAAGGGGAGATTGAAGGACAATGAGGTTGTGGGAGGGATAGCTCAGTGGTTTGAGCATTGGTCTGTTAAACCCCCGGTTGTGAGTTCAATCCTTGAGAGGGTCCTTTAGGTATCTGGGGCAAAAATCTGTCTGGGGATTGGTCCTGCTTTGAGCAGGGGGTTAGACTAGATGACCTCCTAAGGTCCCTTCCAACCTTGATATTCTAAGAAAAAAAAATTGTTTTGCAAACGTTTATCCCCCAGGAAATACACATCTCAGTTTTGTGAGGAAAGCCTCTTACACCAGCCATAATTCATTGCTATACAAACAATACACTACAGGACAAACCCTCGGAAACTGCAGGCGACACTGAGCTGCCATGATATCTGCTCACTTTTACACTGACAAGGTTTCCTATAACAAGGGATTATAAAAGTCTTAGACCTGGGCAATATGGGTGCTTGTCTGGAGATGCCAAGTATCTGCTTAACATATGTAGTATTATAAGTGTGCTGGACACAGTGCTGTGTAGTGGAAGATCAGTGCCAAATATAATACAGGTCTCTCCCCCAAAGGGCTTGCAATTGAATGACCAACCCTTTGGAGCTACAAACTCTAAAGTCTCCCTCCCAAACTCAGTTTTATCTCTCTCAGCACGTGGAATGAATGGATCTAAAGTGCCGTCACACATTCCTGTGTGTATTTAGTCTTTGCCTTCAGTATTCTCCCTTTATCATATACCGCTTAAGGCATAAAATGCAATATCAATGCCAAGTAATCTTACATGGCTGTCTGGCATTTCTTTCAGAGCACAATCAAGAAGAAGAGAATTTTAGAAGATCACAAGCTCCAACGTTCAAAGCACCCAGCACCCAGTGAATACTTTGGTCCAAGTTTAGGAATCAAAAACAGACTAGAGTTGAGACATCAGTGAAAGCAGGTGAAAGGTACCAGGTACCACAAAGGACTCCAGTGTTCCTGAAGCACAGATAGTGGTGCTGCAGAATTGAAGGAAAAGAATGGCTCTGCTTTCCGTGGGTAAAGAAGGTTTTGGGGATGGAACAAAATTTGTCAATGAAAGAGTCAGCACAGATGGAAAAAAATAAAGGCAAAAAGCTTTGAGGCACTGTAAAAGAGCCATAGTGTCTCTGAACAGTGACTCAAAGGCAGAATGTTCCTGGAGCAAAGAGGCTCTGGCAGCTTTTGTGCTAGACAGGAGTTCAAAGCTGTACACGGGAACTGAATGCGCTGACCTTGGCTAACTGTACTTCCATTGGCAAATAGGGATGTCTCCTTTCCTACAGAGTGACCATGTAATTGAAGGTGCTAAAAGGAACACAGGTAGGAAACAGCTAAGGATGCAGTGTTTGAGGAATGGAAAATAACGTAGCTGCTTTTTAAAAAAGTCTCGTATAGCCAATAGGCACCATAAAATAACCTGAGCAACATTTCAGAGTGTATTACAAACACTGAATGAGCCCTACAACAATTAACAATTCATATATTTATACAGTGTAAGACCAGAAGGGACCATTAGATTGTCTAGTCTGAGCTCTTGTTTATTATAGGCTGTTCCATTTCACCCAGCCACCCCCTATTCAGTCTAATAACTTGTGTGGGACAAAACTCTATCTTCCAGAAAGGCATCCACTTTTGATTTGAACATGGAGATTAGATCACTTCCCTTGCTAGTTTGTTCCAATGATCAGTCATCCTCTCTGTTCAACATTTGTGCCTTATTTCTAATTTGAATGCATCCGGCATCAACCATTGGTTCTTGCTATGCTATTCTCTGCTAGATTAAAGAGTCTTTTAGCACTCAGTATCTTCTCCTCATGAAGATATTTATACACCCTAAACAAGTCATCTTGCAATCCTTTTGATAAGATAAACAGATCAGGCTCCTTAAGTCTCACTGTCAGGCATTTTCTCTGCCATCCAGTTGTTCTTGTGGCTCTTTTCTGCACCTTCTCCAATTTTTCAACATCTTTTTTAAAATATGGGCACCAGAATTGTACATGGTATTCCATTCTCCATCTCATCAACATTGGACAATGGTAAAGTCACCTCCCTGCTCCTACTCACTATTCCCATTTATATAGCCAAGGTTTGCAATTAGCCCTTTTTTGCCACAGCATCACATTGGGAGCTCAGGTTGAGTTGTTTGTCCACTGTGAGCGCTTGATTCTTTTCCGAGTTACTGCTTTCCACAATACAGTCCCCCATTCTGTACGTATGATCTGCATTCCTGGTTCCTAGGTGTACAACTTTGCATTTGGCTGTATTAAATGCATTGTGTTTGGCTGAGCCCAGTTTACTATGTGATTTAGTTCGCTGTGTATGACTGCCCCCACTTGATCTTTATTTACCATTCTGCCAATCTTTGAGTCATCCTCAAATTTTATCAGCAGTGATTTTATATTTACTTCCATGTCATTGATGACAATGTTGACTAGCGTTAGGTCTAGTACCAATCCCTGTGGAATCCCACCCCCATTTGATGATGGTTCCCCATTGACAACTACTTTTTGTGTTAGCCAGTTCTTAATCCATTTAATGTATGCTTTATTGACACTGGTAGTTCTTTTTTTAATTAGAATGGCATGTGGTACTTGCAAAAGTCTAAGTATATTACAGCTACACAATTACCTTTATCAACCACATTTATAATTTCAAAGAATGAAATCAAGTTTATTTGATAAGATCTATTTTCCATAAAACTATGTTGACGGGCATTAATATTATCCCTGTCCTTTAATTCTTTATCAACTGAAGCGTATGTCAGCTTTTCCATTATTTTCCCTGAGACTGGTGTCAGGTTAACCAGCCTATATTTAACCAGATCTTCTCACTTGACCTTTTTAAATAAGGGCACTACATTAGCACCCTTACAGTGTTCTGGAATTTTCCTGGTATTCCAAGATTTAAAATTAACATCAGTTGTCTAGAGGTGTCCTCAGCAGCTCTTTTTTATCCATAATAGATACTGTTTAACATCCTCTTTGATTAATAATGGACTGGAAGGTACTTCAACATCCTTATGTTTTACAAGTACTTCATCTTTCTTCTTTCCCTATACAGAACAGAAATATTTATTGTACACCTTGACTTTTTTCTGTATCATTAATAGTTTTACCATTGCCATCTAGTAAAGGGACAATTCCATTGCTTGAATTTCTGTTGTTCCTAATATATTTTTAAAACTCTGTTGGAGAAAAACAGAGTTCTCACTCTCTGGTTGGGTGCAGCGAAGTCAGATACTTTATTATCTCAAGCAATTGCATAGAGGAGAGAGTGCACTAGGACACAGGGTTTCCCCCTCCTAGGCAGGTCTCTCTACAGGTAAACAATTACAGCAAGCATTTATACCTCTTGTTACATACAATAATGAGCAACAGCTGCATTTTGTTTATACATAGGTCATCCTGATATCTTATTTTTCACATCTATTTAGACTCTAGTCTACATTCCATACTTATCTACACAAGGTCGCAACAAACTCTCATACAGTTCTTTCCCATTCGCCTCACACAATCCTCACTTCTACAAATCTCGAGTTATTAGGCTAACAGCTAGCCTGACTCTTGCTCACAGAAGAGGCTGTTTGCATTGAAATCCCCTTCAAATCCCTGTCAGTTCTTGCTCTACTTCCACAACTCCTTTTTATTATCCTTAGCTTTGCCAGCCATAGATTTTTCCCAATCTTTAGCTTCCCTTATCAATTTTCTTCACTTCAAAACTAATCATTTATATTTGCTGTCTAGTTCCCATTTTTACAATTAGTTAAATATTGATTTTTTTATTTCTAATTGCTGCCCTTGCAGCACTGAAACAGGATGGGCTTTTAGCCAGTTGCCCTTTCTTGATTGTGAAATCATGACTTTTCAGCCATTTAATAAAATGTTCTTTAAAAACTCCCAATTTTTATTCACATTTTTCTATCTAAATTGTTTCTCCCAGTCAATTTCACTCATAGTTTTCCTCAGCTTTGCATAATTAGCCCTTTCAAACCACCAATTATATTTATTGGGTTAGGACTGTTCTCTGTTTGACCATACTGAATGCAATCAGATCATGATCAGATCTAGGCAACCACCAACTTCCAGCTCAATGATCAATTCAGCTTCATCCATCATAATGAGGTCCAAAATAGTTACTTAATGTTGGGTGCAATACCTCTTGTGTTAGAAAATTATCATCTATAATTTTTAGAAACTCGAATGATGTTTTTCTATTGGCTGCATGAGAACTCCAGCATATTTCCCCAAACTGAAGTCTCCCATAACAACACAATTTTTCTTTCCACATATTACAAACCGGTGCTAAGGAGTAACAATATTATCCCCATTCTAGAAATGGAGAAACTGAGGCAGAAAGAGCAGGTCACAGAATGTGTCTGTTGGAAAGTTGGGAACAGAACCCAGGAGTTGTCTACTCTAACCACAAGATGTTGTGGTCTGTGATCTGTGCAGTGTAGTCTCTTTCTGTTCTCATAGATGTTTTTTCAAGAGCATTCTGATATAACAACCACCATGTGTTATTTCTACACAGAAATAAGAAGCCGGAATTCAGACATTTGTTTGAATCTTCAGGAAGCAATCTAGAAAAAGAAAGGGAGGGCTCGCCTGTGGTTAAGGAAAGGTCAGGAGTATCAGTAGATGTAGTTTCTGTTCCTAGCTCTACCACACACTTCCTGTGTGTCCTTGCACAAGTCACTTAGGCTAACATTGCAAGTACTCAACAACCCTGAAAATCACACCCTCTATTTAGGTGCCTAAGAAATAACTGGATTTAGATGGCTGGCTAGGCGTCCGTGTTTAAAATGTTGGCCTTAGTCTCTCTTTGCCTCCATTTCCTCTTCTATGAAATAGGTGTGTCAGGAGGCTAAATTCATCAGGCTAGACTATGACCCCTTGTGTGGAACTGGCGGGCTCAACCGCCATCACGGCACCATCTTCCCCTCCCCCCAAGACCCAATGGAGTCTTCTCTACTTTGTCTGAGGTCTGTGCTCGAGGAGGAAGGGTGGAATGTATATCGCCACTGACCCTACAGAGGAAATATCACAGCCAGAGGTGATGTGGAGGGGGGGGTCTCAGATTTCTGCCTTCCATTTAGCAATAACTTTGGCTTGGGCCAGCCCTGCACGGCAGGACTCATGGAGAGAGTGCCACCTCCACCCCCTTGACTCACCACAAGCCTGAGCCTGAGGCACACTGCACGGGGCTGGCCCAAACCACCGAGTGTCATCACTCCCCTCTCGAATGTCCCACACCCCACCATTTGAAAACTGCTGTTCTAGATCCGGAGGCGACATGTGGGGTAGTCACATGCCTCCCCATAACCTTTAAACTGTGCCCCTCGCTATCAATAGTTCTGTGTCGCCTCTGATAACAGCCCCTAACTGCATTATCTTTCCTGCATAATCCTCCTCCCCCTGAGCCCCATGGTCCCTGTAGGCCACTCCCCCATCTGGACAATCTGGAGGCATCCTTAGAGATTTCCTGCCCAGAAGTCCCCTCCTGTCGCTTTTCACCTGGGAGAGGACAACATGGCTCATTGTTTGTGAGGTGCTATAGAAGTGCAAAGGCAAAAATGTCTGAGTCAAAGAAAGATGATGAGAGGCCTACCCCAGAGCTACTCTTTGCTAATAAATGTGAGGCATGATCAGGGACTGAAGTGTTGGAACAACTGATCATTTAAATTGCAATCACTGAAACCAGATGGTATTTATCTAACGATTGATGAAGGATCTGAAGAATTGAGTGTCTGAGCTGCTGGTGGGGAAAATGTACTCTCTTATTAAAATTAGCAACTATATCAGAGTACTGGAGGAGAGCCAATGTCTCAACTCATGCTCCCAAAGATACACCTACGACTGTTGGTAAACGAGCAGGTGCTTGCTTATAAACTACGCATCTTTCCTTCCTGCTCCCACACAGGCCCCTAATGTGAGCTCTTCCCCTGGCCAACTGCATCTCCTGCGGTGGGATTTGTCTTCCGTTCAATTCAGCTGTAGAATCTTATGCTTATGCTCAATGGCCATTCACCCGACTTCGAGCTGCATGTCACCTTCGGATCCATAGGGGGAAGGAACGCAACTAAAGAAAAAGGAGATAAAGCAAGAAATAACTATTGGAGAGAGAGAGAAGAGAGCTAATAACCCAGCAGGCCACAGCTGACAGGAATCAGGTGGCTTGACAGAGTGAGGGAGCCCAGCCGGGGAGGAATGAGCTGAGCTGGGCTGGGCTGGGCAACTCTGCAGCCACTTCCTGGGAGAAGGGAGGAGCGTTTGGGAGCTGCAGAGACAAGGAGCCTACAGTTACTCCCCTGAGAGGAGGGAGTTAGGAGGCTGGCAAACCCAGAGAGGGGGAGTGCCAGATGGTAAGGAAAGGGCTCCCAGAAAGATGGTAAGGTCTAAAAGGGAACTGACCTTGATTCCTGACTAGGGGGTCCTTGGGCTGGAACCCAGGGTAGAGGGCAGGCGCAGGTTCCCCTGCCAGCCACTGAGAAAGTGGCACTAGGAGGCAGTGAACGGGAAGACTGGCCAGGATTGCTGGAGAAACCCTTTGGTATCCTGGCAGGGGAAAATGTGTGTAGTGACCTGGCCAGAGGGCTGAGTCCCAAAGAGGCAGCAGCAGCCCACTGAGTAAGAGAGGGGCTGCAGACCCACAGAGAGAGGCTGAGTATGGTGTTCAACCAGGGGAAGGAGCGTTGACCTGGCAAGCTATTCCCCAGAGTGACCAGGAGGAGGCACCATCCTAGCAGTGAGAGGAGCGTCCCGTCACAGCAAGTCTCCACCAAAGGAATGCTGCCAGCTACTGCTGTAATTAGGAGAAGGATCTAGGGGTATGTCCACACTGCACACTCCTTACTGCGGAGTGCAGTGTACATCCATTGCACAAATCCCTAACACGGGTATACATAGCAGTGTAGACAATGAGTCCCTGCTTAGGTGAGTAAAGACAAATCTGAACCCTTGGGGTATATAACCTACACAGCTTTCTACGTACCCACGTATTGCCTCTCCCATCTACACTGCGATTTTGAGCAGTGTCGTGTCCCGCTGCCTTTCCCTGCTATAGTAACTCCTCCAGCAGTGAGGAAAGGTTCTGTGGGGTGAGGCAGTGGGGAAAGGCTCCAGCAACTCCCTGTTATCAGAGTCTTTTCTTGCTGCCTCCTTACTGCCAGAGTCTTTCACTGGCATGTGTAGCCACACACCACAGTCGGATGCAGTTGTTTTTCATGGCGGCATGTGGCTACACATGCCCTACACGCTGCACCAGTGGTGCATGGTGTAGACATAGCTTAGTGACTCTACCTGGCTCAATGAGAACATCTGCTCAGTGTGCAGCAGTGGCCAAAAAAGCAAAGATACTCTGGTGCATTAAGTGAGGGATAAAGAATAATATATGATCAATATAAACAGAGAGTCTGCTCTCACCTGGAACACTGCGTTCTGCTCTGATTATCCCATCTCAGCAGAAAAGATCCACAGAAGGACAATCAAAATAATTAGAGGCATAGAAAGGCTTCCATAGGAGGAAAGATATTTAAAAGATTAGGACAACTTAGTGGAGTGAAGAGGTGAATAAACGAATATAAAATAAAATAATGACGGATTTAGATACTGAGTTGGTTGCTCCTGTTAATTTTCTCAGGACACAAGAGTGAGGACACTTAGCTTCAGTAGGAGGCAACGCGTTTATAAGAGACAACAGGAAATTACTTTTAACGTTACATAATTATCCTGTGGGACTCACCGCCACTAGGTATTATTGAGGCAAAGAGCATAGTAGGGTTTAAGAGAGGATTGGGCATTTATATGAACAGCATCCACAACCACCTCCTGTTTTGGCTAGAAAACCTCATTGTGTAGGCTAACTACGACGTGCCTAGACTTCAGATGAAACTTCCCCATATATACACTAGTATGTTCATGTTCATTGTGGTGGGTTTACACCTCCCTCAGTAGCTTCCTGAGCACTATCTGAGATAGGATACAAGGTAAGAGGATACACTGTATCAGATGGGGTATAGCAATGCCCATGTTCTGAACGGCCATTGTCTCTCTGGGTGGTGGTATACAGAAAGTGTTGTTAGAACATTATTAATGACAGGAAAAGGTGGATAGTGTACATTATAAAAGCAGATGGCTTTGATGTGTGCTAGTCACTCGCTACATTGCCCATCAGCATGAAACAACATGTGGAAAGATGCTACAGGAATTAATCATTTTAAAATCTTAGTGTGGGAATTTAGTCTTTGCAATTAATTACCAAAAAAAAAAACCAAAACCCTGTTTGAAGGGCCCAATCCTGCAAATACTCATGCACATGAGTTGCTTTACTCCCCCAAGTAGTGCCATTGAAGACAGTGAGAATATCCAAGTGAGGTAAGTTACTCACCTGCATAAGTGTTTGCAGGATAGGGTCCAAAATATGCATACACATTATGGCTCCAATTCAGCAATCCATCCTTATTCAGCAAAGCCCTTAAGGATATGTTTAAATCCCATTAACTTCAATGAGATTTAAGGGTGAGTTTAAAAGACAGATTTTTAAAGGTATTTAGCCACCTAAAGGTGCAGATAAACACCTAGTGGGATTTTTGGAAGTGCCCACTGGGTGCCTATCTGCATCTTTAGGCACCTAAATACCTTTAAAAAAATCTGGCCTACGTGCTTTGCTAAATAGGGATAGTTTTATGCACATGGTTAAATGCTTTGCTGAACTGAATCTGATAGCCAATAGCTACAGGACATGGCAAGGTCTTTGAATGTCATACATTTGGGTTGGTTAAGATGAAAGGATCTAAAGAGCAAGTCACATATCCAGGAGGAAGCCCCGCATTTGTTGTAGGCATTGCTTTCTTGAAAGGTGCCATGAAAGAGCTGTCTGGCTTGGGGTGGGAAGGGAACTTTTCAAAAATCATGATCTTACCATCTGTAGCATAGTGCATAAAACTTCCCAGTACTAAAAGCTATGGAAATTGCACAACCAGGTGTCTCTGGACAGCCAAACACAATCACAATGAAGTGTTTGAAAGAGTCATCTCATTAAGTCAATTGCCTTGTTAAAACAGTGTTTCATTACAGCGGATAAAAGGGGACACAATATATGCAGTTTCAGGTAGATGGTATGAGTGCTTTGTATTCCATATTCTGCACTACAAATGAGAGTTCAATATTGTTTTGGGGTTGGTTTGTTTTTTCAAGGATGCTTTAGGAGTATCATGTTCTCTCCATAATACCTCTAATTATACTTTGGATTATAGTTTTGTATAATTATTTTACAATCAACAAAGACATTTAAAGAATGATCAATATTATTTTAGCCTTTTATTCTTTCTTTTAATATAATGTAATATATTAATAATTTGCCACCATCATGGAGCCACTGGGATTAAACAAATTTCCCTTATATTTGGAGCATTTATTCTATAGTAGCCACTTTCACTGCTGGTAGATAGAGGTGTGATTCAGTGAACATCCATGAAGCTATACCTGGTTAGGCCAGTGGTGAATTTAGCTTCATTTCTGTGAGCTACAGAATGAGAGAGCAAATTTAGGCCCCAGTTCTTCACAAGAGTAACTTTACAATGGGACTACTCCTGTGTGATTCTAAAGGATTAGGGGTCCTTTTGGATGGTACTGAAAACATTTAGCAAATTTTTAGACTATAAATTAACTCATGGGGGAGGGGGGCATATCCTGATTTTTCCATCTATTCTCTACTAAAATGCAATCCCTTTAATAAAGGCCTTGTCTTTCATTGGTTCCAAAGCAAATGTCTCTAAGCCCAGCATTCCTGAGATCTGCCAGGTAACATTTTCAAAAGCACCTAAATTACTTAGGAACCTAAGTCCCAATGAAAGCCATTGGAAGTTATTCCTTATGGTTATACTTTCTCAGCATTTCAGCACTCTAGGGGCCTGATCTTGTTCCCGTTGAAAATAATGGCAAAACTCCGACTGACTCCAGCAAAAAATAGGACTAAGCCCAAAGGAAGCAGGCGCTAACCAGAACAGTGCACCCCTGCATGTTTTGTTCTATTAAAGCAGGAGGCCAGTCCTGGAGCATTCGTCTTTCTCTGCTCCCGTAGAATGAAGGGGGGCCGTGGAAAGGAATGGAGAAATAATGAATGAAGGATTATGTGCTTAATTGTCAACTGAGATGGAAGATTAAAGGAGGAAGAAAGAATTACTTATGTGAAGGCCTGTTGGGACCTGTTCTTCAGAACTCATGTCAGAGTGGCTGTGTTTTAACCCTCTGTGTTCTGCATGTGATTTCCCCACATGCCCTGTTTTCATTCTCTTTGAATTCATTTCCTTTGATTAATGTGGTCATTAAAGACTTAGAAAGATGGTTGTACCTTCATTGCCCTTAGAGGGGAGGATTCTGGTGCTAACTCTGATCATATGCCTTTGCTTCTTACTGTTGGTTTCAGAATTTACCCCGCCCATTTAAACAGTACATACAGTTCCCAATTAAAATCAACATTTCATTAAATTCTTTAGGAGACACAGGCTTGAAAAAGAATCTCTGTGATTGTACCTCCAGCTAATGAAGTGAATGGGGTGGTTCTGACCTTATATCTCATTAGCTGACTGCTGCTTAGATGACCATTTATTTTCAGAGGGACAGGAGATGCATTATGCAACTGGATGATGGGAAACAGTTATCAATTAAATGAAATGATGAGTGAACCTCAGCCCAGCAGGCAAATATTGGATAGGAACACAAGTTCAACTGCTTATCAGAATTATCCAAACCGTTTGGGGCTGCAGCTTTAAGGCAGAAATCTTGTGAGATCCAACTCTTTCATGAGCTATCCTATATTTCCTGCTTCCAGCTGGGCCAGAAACAGCCCAAGAGCAGTCCTGCTTGTGGCATATTTGGCATTTCCACTTCAATTTGGGAACTAGAAGAGCAGAGGCAGCCAGAGAAATGAAAGCTAATTGCCAGGAATTCATAGCGATGTCACTCTTTGATCCTTTGGTTTCAGTCCTTCCTATCCTTACAAAGCAGAACTCCCCATCCATTTGCTTGTTCCCTCACTAATAGGGAACGTGAGCTGGGTTTAAACTCTTGTGAGCCAAATTAGCTTGACCCCACTGATGAAGTGTTGTTGCAACAGTAATGCTCTTGGTATGAGACAGGCACCAAAGGCTCCAATACTCAGTGTGTGCTCTTGGGACAGTGCTACCCTGGGTGGTACTATTGCGAGCTACCACCCTAAAGAATCTCTGGGGAGAGGGCAGGGCCTGGTGCAGAAAGCCATTCAACTCAGGACTCGAAAGCGCTGAGAGAAAGTAGCTCCCTCTTACCTGTAAAGTACTGCACATTCACAGGGAATTCAAGCTATTGGCTATCCATCGTTAGTTGTCTTAGCCCTTCTTTCAGCACACCTCGGACCAGAAAGCAATAAAAGCTCATTTTTATGAGCAGGTCTGCATTACCCAGTCTCATGATTTTGAGTCTTGTGAGACCTGGTGTTTTTCTTAGGCTTTGTCCTCACTACGGGGTGGGAGGGGTCGATTTAAGATACGCAAATTCAGCTATGCGAATAGCGTAGCTGAATTCGATGTATCTGATCCGACTTACCCCGCTGTGAGGACGGCAGCAAATCGACCTCCACAGCTCCCCCATCGATGGCGCTTACTCCTACCTGCGCTGGTGGAGTACAAGCGTCGATTCGGGGATCGATTGTCTCATCCTGACGAGACGCGATAATTCAATCCCCGAGAGATCGATTTCTACCTGCTGATTCAGGCAGGTAGTGAAGACGTAGCCTTAAAGCACCTATTCCTGTGGTCATGTGATTACACAAGACTCTCAGCGGTCAAGGTTTTTCACACATACATACACACATGAGTTAGAGATACAGACAGACAGACACTGTCCTCCCCCAACCCCAGAACACCCACTAACCTAGTTGTTAGGGTGCTGATATGGGAGACCCTGGTTCAAGGCCCCACTCTGCTTGATTGACAGTGCCCCAGCAACCAAGCTATAAAGTCAGTCTCTCTCTGGCATACACTTATTTATATGAAGTGGAGCAGCTCCATCATGAGATATTTACTCTGGAGCCTGGGAGTTCAGGCACTCACCTGTGTCTCCCACATCCCATGTGAGTCCTCTACCCTCCTGCCCATTCTGGGGAGGGCCTCTTGCCAGAAATTCCCCCCTGGACCTGAGAAATCTTTCCCACCAAAAGCTGTTCCAAACGGATACATTCTCATGAAAAGTTTCAGCATTGAGGAAAAAACTTTGTAAAAAATTCCCATCCGGCTCTAATTCTGACTGAGTCCAGAAGGCCTGAGGCAGGGTCTGACAGAAAGGGGTGAGGGCAAGACTGAGTCTGGGGAGATTTTGACAGGAGAGGTCTGGCTGAGGGCTGTGTTTCCCAATAGAGCACCGCTCTGTGCATAAAAAGGAATGCATATGATTTTTGTGTATATCGGTGTTTGGTTGCATATGTTGTTCAGATTTTAATTTTAAAAACATATAACCAGTCTAGGCCATGGACATCAATATCTTTTACGTCTTTCATTTATTGCCATAAATTAATTGGAGGCTGAGTAACTATCTCCTCTCAACCTGCAACGGTTTGCTTGCAAAGAGAAGACGAGGGTTCCAATTATATTGTTTGGACATTGCTTTCTTGCAAAGCTGAGCAAATACTGTTTAAAAAGGGCTGACAAATATTCAGAAGAAGCTTCTAAAGAATTTGCTTCAGCCGTGTTTGTGTCCCTTTTCTGTTTGCTTTCTATAAATATTTGAGCAAGTGAATTTAGTGTTAGGCATATTTACAGAAACAAATCATTTTAGGCAACTGTTACTGGAGAATATTCATGGGAAGCACATTTTCACTTTGTAATCACAATTGTTCAACCCAGAAACCTGATTCTAAAACTTTACTCCTCCAGACAAAGACCAGAAACAAGGCCAAGTGACCTCGGCCTCCAGATTATTGGAGACATAATTACAACACATTGTTTATAAAGAGCCTACATGCTGCAAATTATTTGCTGAACTTACCTGGCAATTTAAATGTGAAGTAACTACACCTCTATTCCAATATAACGTGACCCGATATAACACGAATTTGGATATAATGCGGTAAAGCAGCGCTCCGGGAAGGCGGGGCTGTGCGCTCCAGCGGATTAAAGCAAGTTCGATATAACGTGGTTTCACCTATAACACGGTAAGTTTTTTGGCTCCCGAGGACAGCGTTATATTGGGGTAGAGGTGTAATTGTAGGCTGCTGTGCTGTGCCTCAGCCCAGGAAGGAGTGACATGGCTCGCTCAGAGTCTGAGTCAGGCCCTTTTCTCGGAGCTTCAGCTTTATTTCTTCCATAAAAAACTAGTACAGCCCGTCAATCATTCCTTAGCTCTAAGCCAAGGTCTGTCCGTTCCTTACAGCTTTCCACTGTACAGGCCACAGAGAAAGAGAAAGCCACAAATCGTGCTTTTCCCACCTGGCCCAGCAACTTCCTGCCAGACCCTCCCTGCTCTGGGCAGCTCTTTTCTAGTAGTCTTCCGGCTGCTTGCCTAGGGGTCCCGCTGCTCCAGAAGCGAGCAAGTCTGCTTGTTCTCCTGCAGGAGCTTTGCTGATCCCTGCAGCTCTTTCCCCACTGGCCTGTTTTCTGCTTCTATAATCACCTGATGCCCAGCTGATCAGTCTCAGCTGGAGGTAGCCAAGAAGTCACAGGGGAGGATGCGGTCCCAACTCTCCTTAAAGAGCCAGTCACCCTGTGATGCGAATACATTTTAAAAACTGAAAGCCGGTTATGGAGAATCAAGAGACAGGAAAACGGGGTCAAATTAAATGACTCAGTTATTCACTGTGCATTATTTACTCAACTCGGCCATGTTGCTACACCGCAGAATGCTTTTAATAAAACAGCAATGCCTCAAAATTCTCATTGGTGAGAAGCCTTTTTCTTTTCAAGTGTAAATCTTCCCATAGTGAAACAGAATATTTTATCTCCTCTGCAGAGGAGTAACACAAACGAACTAATCGGGCACATATGATCGTGTATCCCCTAAGTAATAAGAAGTGCTATAATAACAAAATGGAAATGAAAAACGAATTCCTAAAGGCGGATGGAGGGCAAATTTATTCAAGAAAATGCCTGCTCTCAAGCTTTAGATCGAATTCAAATTTATTAAACAGGAAGGGGCTTATTTCTAGAGCTGAGCAAATAATAATCACAAATAATATACTAGATGGATGTCTCCCGGTCACTCACTTTAAATACATTAGAAGCAAGAGAAAGAAAAAGGGAAGTGTAGGTCCTCTACTTAGCAGGGAAGGAGAGGTAATACCTGCTGACATCAAGACAGTGGAGGATTTTAATGCCTATTTTACTTCAGTCTTCACTAAAAAGGTTAATGGTGACACAGTTATTATTAACAAGGAGGAAGGAATGCAAAGCAAAACCGGGAAAGAACAGGTTGATGAATACTTAGACAAGTTAGATATATTCAAGTCAGCAGGGCCTGATGAAATTCATCAATTTTTCTCCATGCCCACTGAAGGTAGGGCAAGAAGTAATGGGCTTAATCTGCTGCAAAGGAGATTTAGGTTAGATATCAGAAAAACATTTCTAGGGGCTTATCTACACTTACCGGGGTATCGACGAGCGGTGATCGATACATTGGCGGTCGGTTTAGCGGGTCTAGTGAAGACCCACTAAATCGACCGCAGCTTGTTCTCCCATCGACTCCTGTACTCCACCAGATCGAGAAGAGTAGGGGGAGTAGACGGGAGAGTGTCTCCTGTCGACATAGTGTAGTGTGGACCCCACGGTAAGTAGGTCTAAGCTATGTCGACTTGAGTTACACTATTCACGTAACTCAAACTGCATAGCTTAGATCGAATTTCCTCTGTAGTGTAGACAAGGCCTCAAATAGTTAAGGTCTGAAATAGGCTTCCAAGGGAGGATGTGGACTCCCCTTCTTTGGAGGTTTTTAAGAACAGGTTGGACACACACCTGTCAGGGATGGTCTAAGTTTACTTGGGCCTGCCTCAGTGCAGAGGGCTGGACTTGATGACCTCTCAAGGCCCCTTCCAGACCTACAAGTCTATGATTCATTAAATATTTATGAATTAATGTTTTTATTATTTGACTGAGTTTCTAAATGGTCAAATAATATCATCAAATAAATTATTCAAAACATTTCTCCATCTCTAGTCAGATCTGCTACAAATAATTTTCTTCATTCCTTGACCCGCTCTGTTGCCGTTTATCATATCCATGTTCTAGACTGCCCTCCAGAGGTTATTCTGCTGACTTGATGGGCAGAAAACTCTATTGGTATGCATCCTAAAACACCCTGTCCCATGTGGGGAAACATAGATATGAATTCTCCATGAAAGGTCCACTTGTTGCAGCTAATTGAACAAAGTACTTCTGGAGAGAGTAGCACATGTGGCAATCTATGATTGGGTTCAACTTTGGAAGTTCAAGTGAACTTCCTGTAAGAATGCAAGAGCAATTATCAATGAAACACTTGCTATCTTTATACTAAATGTTTCAGACTGCTGCTGACAGGAAAAATATACATTAGAAGATTTCATACATACAGCTATACCAAATCTGGCCTGCTGCAGAATTGGAGTCCTAGTTGAAGATCCTGCCAGGGTCATGGAATGCTGCCAAAAGGTAAGAATGATTTCTATCTAGGTTCACATGTGATGACTATCACCATGTAGCTGAATGCCTGATGATAGCACAGCTTCAGTCATAGCATGGATAGGGCCTTACTCAAATTGTGCTTCCCTCTTCCCAGTTTACCCATATGTCTTGATCTATAAAGCAGAAGCTTCACATATTTCTGGTATCACTTTGAGGCCATTATGTGTCCAATGAGTGTGCTACCAACATACCAGTGAGATGCTCACACACAAATACTTTCTCCAACAGCCTGTGATAAACTATGTGTACTAAAAGCAGAACATAAAGATTTCCATATCAGTTCACACCAGTGGTCCATCTAGTCCAGGGTCTTGTCTCTGACAATGGCCACTACCAGACTCTTCAAAGGAAGGTACAAGAAACCCCCAAGTGGTCAAATATGGACCAACCGGCCTACAAGGGAAGCATATTCCTAACCCCTGCCGCTAGTGGTTGGTTTATTCCCTGAAGCATGAAAGTTTATAGACCTTTTACAAAAATCTATGTTTTATTCTATCTGATGTAATTTTGAATGTTCCCATTATTCATGTCAGAGCCTAATTCTCTTGTTTAGTCACTTGATCGCAATAAGGAGTGAGACCTGGTAATACTACTCTTTGCTGGGTACATACAAACAAATTGTTGTAACTACAACCATTGAGGAAGACAATGACACATGACAAGTAACTGTATATTAAATGCACTGGAACTGTTTATACTGTCCTGAAATGGACGGAGTATTTTGCTAGTGCAGCACAGTGTTTGACTTGTGCAATTTGACATGGGATTTGGATAGAGGGTTGTTAGTCCTTCCAGGATGTTCCTGGAGTATCCACCATCTGGAATTCTGCTCTTTTAAATACCAGACTCTTGTTGCAATCTGTTCCAGGGATAATTCATCTCTGGCAGGGACAGTTCATTTGTATCTAGGGAGGAGGCTGGATCAGCAACCTACTCTTCTTTCACTTTGCCAGCACATTTTTAACAAGGGGATCCCTCCAACATATCGCTGGTTCAAATGACACTCATGACGGCGTTCTACACTATGGCAGTTGTCTACGCTACTGTTGAAACTGTGCTAGCAACTGCTCTAAATGCTCTAAGCACTGAAGTCAATGGACCTACTTACATGCTTAATGTTAAGGATATGCTTAGATGCTTTGTTAGATCAGGCTAGAGTATTCAGCATCCTACAGGACTGAGCTTCTACGTTCTCTTGACAAGCACTTTACCAGTAATGTAGATAAATACCCCTGGGTGGGAAGGGCCTTTAGCAATCCTTAGCAGAGCTCTTTAAGCTGAGCTAGAAGAGGCAAAGTGACCAACTGCAGAAGGCTTCTTACCCTGCCATTCACTCTAATAGCATTCTCCCCCTACCAATGATTTGGTGAAGTCTGATTCTCTGCCAGCCCCTTTCCAATAAGACATGAAACAAATGTGGAGATGTGGTGAAGATTAGGAAAGTAGTCAGCACAGTGTTCCTAATAATAACAGGAAAAAGAGGTCGCATTGGTTTTGCTTTGACAGTCACCCTTATCTTTAATAACTTGAAAGACTCTTTGGGAATATAAAATAAGAGTAAAATACAGTATTGCCATATTGTGATTCTAGTGTATCTCTCTCTAACTACCACCACCATCAACAAAAACTTAAACGACCTTATAAAACTGAAATGTTGTCAGCTGTGTGATAATACTTAGCTAATGAAGAGTTCCTTGGATAACAGCTTGCTATTCAGGCAGACCTAAGTGAATATATTCCATGGTATATGGCAGTGGATGTTCGGGAGCCATACTTGCATAATTACGAAGTGAATTCCTGAGGCACTGACACATTATAATCTGCCCTCCAGGGAAGCCTGAGAAGTTACCTGTTGTATCATGGAGGGAACCTGATTAATGAGGTATATGTGGCTCATGCTATAATGAATCCATGTTCTGCAAACAGATATACAGATAGCTTGGGCTAGAACCTTAGTCCTTCAGCTCCAAATATATAGGCCTCTACCACCTGGACTAAAGGAGAGCTTTGCTGCTAATGCTAGTGGGTCCTCTTTTCCTTCTATGGATCAACCACTGGAGGACAATGTTACACGCTCAGTCATACACCTAAAAGCCAATGCAATGCCTCTTCCTTAGAATTATTACTTAGGAATATAGCACCACAAGTGTCCATGGCATGTTCCATCACATAAAGGACAGAGTCCCTGTGCTTAAGGTCTTACAGTCTTCTAGAATATGTGAGGCATGGTATGGTCTAGGGGGAGAGGCCACTAGACAAGGAGGGGTGGAAAGGATAGGGAGGTTTACACAATAAAAAGGCCATGTGATTACCTGCTGTACACAGAAGGCGTTCCTTTATTATTATGGTTGAGTTTTGTAAAGTTGGTAAGAGAGTGTGGTCAGGGCTGGAGAAGTGGGAGTTTTAGGAGGAAGTAAAAGGGGAGGTGGGTTGCGTGGTATATAAGATCAGGGAGTTCACGCCAGGCATAGGGAGAAGAATGGAAGAAAGCACCAAGGTACTTGGTGGAGAAGGATAAGAGTGGAAAGTTTAAAGAAGTAGGCAGAGCACAAAGCCCGAGTGGCGAAATGGCAGGTGAGGAGATGTGGGCAGGGGCAGAGCTCTATAGAGCTTTGATACGAGGGCCAGGAGTTTGGGATTTTTGGATGCAGATTGGAAGCCAATGAAGAAATCTGAGAAGGAGGTGCATGATGGGGTGGCTGCCCCTCACTGGCAGAAAAGAAGTTAAAAGCAGCCCTAGGGATGCTGCGCCAGAGGCAGCCAATTAGTACGCGGTTGAGAGGAGTAGCCAATCATGGCCTGCAGGCCCATATAAGAAAGGCTACAGGCAGAGCAGAGTTCAGTAGCTGACTAGAGCTTGAGGGGAGAAGATCAAGCTCCTAACAGAAGGAAGACGCCCCAGCACCTGGGACAATTCAGTGCTGCATGCAGGGACCGGCCAGGGGAGTTAGAGAAAGCTAGGGCCTGCAGGCTGAGGTCCTGAGGTAAGGGCAGAAAAGGGTGCTGGAGCCACATAGGAAGTGGCCCCAGGACAAAGGACTGTAATTGCCACTGAAGTAGTGGCTGGAAAAGAGATTGCAGGTCCCCCAGAAGGGGAGAACACAGAGTGTGGCACAGCTGGAGGGCAGTGTCATGAACAGGACGCCGCAGTCCTGGTAGTGACGTGGGTCCAGGAGCAGAGGTGACAGTGGGCAAGACACCACCAGAAGAGGGTGCAGAGCTAATTCCCAACACAGCCAGTAAAAGGCAATGCAGTGGTGAGTCACACCACATCACAGGGTGACATGGTGAAAGAGGAAGAGAAGGAGTTCACGGGCAACGTTTTGGATGGACTGGAAGGGCAGGAAGTGGCTGTCAAGTTCCAGGCAGGAGCATATACGGGCTCCAAAACCATGAGAAGAGCTTTGGCAGTGGAGATGAAGAGTAAAGGCTGGATTTTGGACATGGCACAAAGGAAGAAATAGAGTTTAGCCCTAATGTAGAAATGAGGAGGAGTAGAGTAGAGAGAGAGAGAGAACTGAGGCTGACATGGGGGTTGCAAGCTCGGGAGATGATGGAATCATCCACCACAAGAAGGGAAGGTATTAGGGGTGTTTGTGGGAGGTGGTTTCAGACTCCGGAGATGATGGAATTATCCCACAGGATGAAGGGGAAGTATGAGGAGCATTTGTGTGGGGAAAAGAATAAATAATAATAACATTAAATACTAAGCACTTAGTACTTTTCATCCAAGGATTTCAAGGATCTTTACAGAGATGGGTGTCTTAATTTTAGGTGGGGAAATTGAAGCACAGAGAAGTTCACTGATGTGTCCAAGATCACACCATAGGGTGACATGCAGGAGGAGTTGTTAGAGAGACAACTGGAGACATGAGACTGAGGAGGAGAGAACAGTGTTTGTTATGATTTTTAGTGTTTGTTCTTAAAGTTCCACCTGCTGGAATCATGAGGTACACTTCGTATACTTAGTCCTGACTCAGAGCAGGGCAATGAACTAGAGCAGTGATTCTCAGCCAGGGATATGTGTACTCCTGGGGATACACAGGGTCATAGAATCATAGAATCATAGAATATCAGAGTTGGAAGGGACCTCAAGAGGTCATCTAGTCCAACCCCCTGCTCAAAGCAGGACCAATTCCCAGCTAAATCATCCCAGCCAGGGCTTTGTCAAGCCGGGCCTTAAAAACCTCCAAGGAAGGAGACTCCACCACCTCCCTAGGTAACGCATTCCAGTGTTTCACCACCTTCAAAGGGGTCCATCATCTCATCTAGATATTTGCCTAGTTTTACAACAGGCTGCGTAAAAAGCACTAGCAAAGTCAGTACAAACAAAAATTTCATACAGACAATGACTTGTTTATACTGCTCTATATACTATCCACTGAAATGTAAGTAAAATATTTATATTCCAATTGATTTATTTTATAATTATATGGTAAAAATGAGAAAGTAAGCACTTTTCCAGTAATAGTGTGTGTGACACTTTTGTATTTTTATGTCTTATTTTGTAAGCAAGTCGTTTTTAAGTGAGGTGAAACTTGGGGTACACAAGACAACTCAGACTCCTGAAAGGGATACAGTAGTCTGGAAAGGTTGAAAGCCACTACCCTAGAGGACCTCTTGAGGCACTTTCTATCCCTACATTTCTATGATTCTATGACAGTGCCTGAGAATCTCTGTTTTCATTTAAAAGAAAAAGGCCCCTCTGGTTAGGGAGAAAAGCTTGAAAGTGTGAAGCAAACCTACCCTGAAGTAGAACTGGTCAGGAATTTTCTGACATGTTTTTTCATTGGAAAATGCCAATTCATCAAAACCTACACTGTTCATGGTAAAGGGTTGGTTTTGCCAAATTTCCCATTTTAGAAAAAAAAATGAAGAAGAAAGTTTCAAAATTGCGAAAATGTCCCATTTTCAAAACAAACAGTTTTGGTTTTTATTCAGAATGACTTCTCATTTGAATTTCTAGCTCAGTTGTTCTAAAAAAATGTTTACAAAAATTAAAAAGGGCTAAATTGAAATGAAACTTTTCAGAATTATCACACACAAAAGTTTTAGTTTGACACAATCAAAAAAAATTCAGATGATGGGTTTGTGAAAATGATTGAAATCTCAAAAATTCTTATGGGACAGGAAAACTGTTTCCCGCCCAGCTCTACCTTAGAGACTCAGCAAGCAGAAGGCAAATAAAGAGAACAACATTTTTATGTTAAAAAATACTCATGATTTAAAGGCAATCTCATTATTTTTAAACACTTGGGGTTGGTAGTAATGGGGGTGGGCAGGTGGTAAAGCCATGGGAAAGATGGGTTTTCCCAGGGGTACAGTCAAAAAGAAGAAGAGGGGCTAATGGCAGAACTTGGAGAGATACTGGCCCAAGTGTAGGAGAAGGAAGGAGAAAAGCCATTGCAGAGGCAATGTAGCTTTGCTAGTGAGATGCTGCCCTCTAGCGGCTGTCTGGCAGGGAAGCATTCCAACTGTGGAAGACCTCTTTTAGCCCAAGTGGTACAAGCCTATGCTTTTGGAGCTGAAGGATCTGGATATGTGAGAGAGCAGAGGAGAGAGATTCACTCTGACATTGTGGCTGTTGTTTGCTGCATGTGGATTCATTACAGACTGGTGCCGACTGAGAGCAGGAACAGAGCTGGATGAGAGAAACTGGGAATGAGGCTGAGTGAGGATAGAGGCAAGGAGGGGGATGGAGCTCACCACTGATAGTGTCATCCCTGCCTCTGAAAATTTTGGCAAGTTCTTGTGCCCAGAGGAAGGCAGGGGAAGAAGGGGAGAGGAGAGGGAATGAAAGGAAGAAAAGTGAAGAGGTGATGGGTACTGAAGCCAATTAGGGAAGAGATAGAAAGTTCTTTGGCAAGGGTGATGCCAAAACTGAAAGATAAGAGAGAACAAATGTGTGGTGGAGAAAGTCCACATGGTCCCTGGACTTTCTTCAGAGGTGTCTGGTGCCCAGGAAGCAGATGGGTATGGATTGACAAGATGCATGGAGCGGTGACAGAGAGAGAAGGGAAGGGTGATGTTCCAGGTCTTGAACTTAGGCCTGGGAGTCCCTAAACAGCTGCTGCATCCTGGACCACACCCAACATCTGCTGAAACCTGGTGGGCTGAGAAGCTAGTAGGACTATAGCATCAGCCAAGGCACCACCCACAGGAACCCTGATTGGAGGATCACCTGGCTTCACCAATTGGTCCAACCACACTATTTAAGCCAGAAGGAGGCACAGGAAGTCTGTCTGAGCAACAAGGTGATTTCCTATTGTTGCTGCATTGGACCCTGCTTGTGCCTACCTCCTGTGCCAACCCTGTTTTTGATTCCTGCTCTGCTCCTGCCTCACCCCTGCCTTGACTCCCGTTCCCATCGTGCTCCCGCTCCATGCCTGATCCTTGCCTGACCTCCCATCATCAATGACCAGTCCTGGCTTTGACCCCAGCATCCAACTTCTGACCCTGACTCTGACTTGACCATTGTTTCTGGTATTTGGAATCTGGCCGCAGCTCAGACCCTCAGCTTTGATTCCTGGTCCTGGCTCTGGTAATTGGCAATTGACTCTGGTGCTGATCCGTGGCTTGGTTTCCCAGTCTGGATGCCTGCCCCACCCACTAGACTTGACTCTGCTCTGACTAATAGGCCAGACTGCCTACATCCTGGACCACAATAAGTAGCAGTGAAAGTGGAGATAGCAGAATAACTGAAATGAAGAGATGACCATGTGGGAAGGTGGGGCAGACACAAAATTGACACATCTCCACCCCCTGGAAGAGTTTGTCCTCTTTCAAATAAACTGAAAATTCCCTCGCCCCAAAAAGTCTTCTATTAAGGAAATGCACCAGTTGAAGTACTAAACCGTTTTTCTCCCAGTGCTGCTATTTATCATCTCACAGCAGTATCCGTGGAAACCACACTTCCATGGAAGCTGTGGGGAAACACAAGGTGGTGATGACTCAAACTCCACTTGTTAATGGTAGGAATAAAGGCAGTCCTCCTTAAAAGGTCCAGTTACTGCATGTTTAAATCTGGCTTTCAGTAAGCTAAGCACTGATTCCAAAGCACGTAAGTACAGGCAAGCTCTTAAGCTTCTTATTATATTTCCAGCATGCTTTTTTCTTGGGTCTTGGGCAATACAGAAGTGCATTCAGAGAAGGCCTAACTTTCAGAGGCATACCATTATTAACAGTTTGTAACCTCCAGGCTTGACCATTGCCAAGCACTTTGGTTGGGAGTGACTCCTCAGGCACTACAGTAACTCCTGCAAGTGCAGAACGCAGCCACCCAGCTGCTGGCAGACACAGGTAATCAAGTTTATTTCTTTACTCTTGTGCTCCAATTGCTACACTGATTACCAACCGAATCTGGGTCAAGCTGGACCTTCAGTGAAAGCCTGACCCCACTGAAGACAATAGACCAAGCTTTAGGCCCCTTTCTGCTGGGTTAGCCAATGGCCCTAGTCCATAGCATACAAGAATAGCTTGTAACCCCTTTCATCCCAGTCAAAATTGGCCAGAATAAAAATGCATTCATACCCTGCTAGCAAAAAGGAGGTGACATTTTCAGCTTACCCTGTGTTATTGCATATCTATCATGTGGTGCATACAGAATATAAGATAGTAGGTTATATGCCTTTTTTAACATCATTATCAATCTAATGAAGTAAGAAGAATATCAGTAAAGTAGTTGTGTACAGCGCCTAGCCCAAGGGGCCCCCAATCCCTGACTGTAGCCTCTAGGCTCTAGTGCAACTCACATAATAAACTAAAGTTTTCTGTGCTGTTGTAGACATGTTGGCCTCAGGATACTGGAGTGTTTGCCCCCGGTGATACGGTCTTTTATCATTTTTTGGTGTGAGTTCATTTGAGAGCGTAGTGATTGTCTGGTTTCACCCGCATAGCAGTTGCTGGGGCATTTAGTGCACTGGCTGAGGTACACCACATGGTGAGATGGGCATGTGTAGGACCTGTGGATCTTGAAAGGTGTGTTGTGGGGGATATTGATCATCATAGCAGTGGAGATATGTCTGCAGGTTTTTCATCTGTTGTTCTGGCAGGCTGTGGTGCCACTTTGAGTTGGTTGGTGGGGAGCTTGCTTATGATGATGAGCTTGGCAATACTGGGGGTTGTTTGAAGGCCAGAAAAGGGGCTTCAGGAAAGACTTCTTTCAAGATGTGGTCCCCATCAGTGGTGGATTGTAATTGTTTGAAGATATCCCCTATTGGTTTCAGTGAGGGATGGTAGGTGACAAGTAGGAGTGTGTAGTCAGAGGGTTTTGCTTTTTTTCCATACTGAAGCAGGTTCTCTCTGGCTATTTCAGTGTCCCGTTCCATGATATGATCTATTTCCCTAATGGAGTGTCATTGTTAGAGGAAGATGGTTTTAAATGTGTAAGGCAGTGTTTCTCAACCCATGGGTCATGACCCAAAAGTGGGTCACAAGAATGTATGAAATGGTTGCAGCCACCCAAGCCCCACCGCCGGGGGGCTGAAGTCACGGAGGTCATGTAAAATCATGGATTCTTGACATCCATCACCCACTTGTAGCCTGATTGATTAGCCAATTGAATGTAATGCAGGAAGAGTTATTGGAAAAGAATGATTGATATGCACACTCTTCACTGGAGTTCTACACAGAACACTAAGTGAGCCTTTAGTCAGTGAAATGGATACATTTTTAAACTGTTCTGTTGCACCTGCAACTACCAGTGATAGGAGAATTCATCACAACCTCAGAAGAAAAGTAATCGTAGGTATAACCCTACTTACTGGGTCGGGACTGGCCAAGACCCATTTGTAAACACTGATGGTCCAAAAAAGGTTGAGGACCACGGGTATAAGGCGTGAATCCTGGACTTTCTCCTCCACAAGGACTGAGAGGTCAGATATGGAGTGACTGTTCATTCCTCTGAGGAAACCTGCACAATACCTTCAAATGGAGCTTAAATTCATAACTTTGCTAGATACTAAAAATCCTGGTCTTAATGAAGACACTGGATTTATGGTTTATTTAAAAAAATTTCTAACCCACTAATCCCACCCCACCCCTACCCCTTTTTTTTTTTTGGTCCTATTACTGCAAAGGCGTTAACTGGCCACTACACCTAGAATGGTTTTGTACAATAGGTCTTAATTACTTATGCTATACAATTTGTTCCACCTTGTATTTAACTGTGATGCTCTGAGTACCTTTCCCAGACCTGAAGAGGAGCTCTGTGTAGCTCAAAAGCTTGTCTCTCTCACCAACTGAAGTTGGTCCAATAAAAGATATTACCTAACCCACTTTGTCTCTCTAATAAACTAAAAAAGATTTCACTGGAACTCTTATGATGACCTGGGTAACTGATTGGTGGCTTCCCCAGTTGTGAATAACATATATCTCCCAAGCTCATGCCAATGAAACTTTCATCCCACACCACACCGTCATGCCTTATTCTTCTGTATGCTACTATGTGATTGTACTGAAAGTTGTTCTAATGACTTCACAGTACAAAAGAATGATGCCTTTGAGATATTTGTCTGAAAGGATCTACTATCCAAAGGAGGTCTGCTTATTTTCTTTACTCTTGCTGAAGTATGCAAGTGTTAGCAGCCTCATAAAGATGGACTAATTGAAAGCATGTTTTCTCAGTTTCATACATTACAGTTTTGAAGATGTGAAAAAAGTTATATAATAAGACTATTTAATTACTGCATGTATCTGTGTGGCATACTTGAGGGAAAGCATTTTCGCGTGTGGGTGTAGTTTTAACAGAGAAAACAGAGAACTAAATTTGTACAGTGATAAGGTCACAGAGCAGCTTCAAACCCCTTCCCTAGAGATAGCATAGTCACAGTTTTGGATAACACTTCACCGATAATCACACTGCTCTCGCTTTTTCTCTTTAATACTAAAACTTGCAATTCTCTTTCCAAACATGAACTAATTAATTTTAAAAGATAACTCGGAGCGCTCCATTTTCCCTGTTTAAGGTCCATTCCTGCCCTTCAATGCATGTATGTTGGACTGCGTAGGCAGCTGTGATTCAATAAACCAAGCACTAAACTTGAGATTAGGAAGCCTGGGTTCTAGATTGAACTCTGCCAGTGACTAGCTGTGTGACTTGATTTAAGACAAATATTCAAAAGTAACCAGTGCTTTGTGAGTTCCTTCATTTTTGAGAGCTCAGCATCAGAAACGGTAAGGTATCTCTAGTTGGACTTCAGCAACCAAGGCATCCAAAATTAATAGCCACTTCTGAAAATTTGGGCCTTAAACTGTATGTCCCTCAGTTACTCATCTGTGACATCAAGATTAAAGGTGGGTATAATTTTTCAGATGAATACTTTTCTTACCAAAAATGCAGTTTCAGGTCAACCAAAACTATTTGTGAATTCAGTCTGAATTCAGTAAATAATTTCACAAAAATTTGGGAGGAGGGGAAGAAGAAAAAGTCAAAACACTTCATTCTGACATTTTCTAAACAAAACAGTTTGATTTTTTTAAATAGGGCTTATTTTTCCAACTTTACATTTTTAAGAGTAAAAAAATCAGACAAAAACAAAACATTTAGTGTTGGGTTTAGTGAAAGATTTTATTCAACCTGAAATGAATTTTTTTTTCAATTTTTTGTTTTAGTGAGAAACATTTTTCATTTGAGGTCAGCTCAAAACAATGTGTTTCAGATTTTTCAGTTCAGCCAGCAAACCAAAATATCAAATATTCACTCAGCTCTAATGGAGATAGCAGTATGTGCTCACCCAGCTTTTAAATTCGTTTGAGAGCTATCTAAAATGCTGCAGTATGTAAGTGCAAAGTATCATAACTGTTTTTCAAGATGTGTCTCTTTCTGCCCATGCATTAGAGGGCTCAGTTAAGCGTTTCCTTAAGGAAAAAATCCCATTGTATTTAACAGACAAACTTTTTAATAGATTTTCTGAATCATTCTGTTAGTCTTAAAGGTGCCACTGGACTCTGTTGCTTTTTACAGATCCAGACTAACACGGCTACCCCTCTGATACTCTATAGACATTATTATTCCTGTTATAGAATTCCATAGGATGCTTTTAAAAATACATATAGAAAGGATATTGTATTTAATATGTTGAGGTTTTTGGAGTAATTTCTATATAATCCTGCTGTGGTGGTGGTTTATTAATTGTAGACAGCAGCACTTAGGGGCCCAAATTAGGGATGAGAGACACATGCTAAGTACTGTACAAACACAGAACAAAAAAACAGTCCCTGCTCCAGAGTTTACATGAAATGAGACAACAAGTGGATGTAACAAACAGAAGAAACACAAAGAGACAAGGAGACAATTAGAAAGAAAGTACGAAGCAGTGAACACAATACACTGCCTCACCATTGTTGAGGGTTTTTTGTAGGCATCAAAGCCAAGGGAGTTGAAGAGGACAATGGGGTGGCTGTGCAGATGTTTATAGGGACCTCTTTCCTTCCGTAGGAGATGGCAAAGGTAGGGTTACCATAAGTCCTCTTTTTCCCGGACATGTCCGGCTTTTCGGCACTCAAACCCCTGTCTGGGGGGAATTGCTAAAAAGCCGAACATGTCCGGGAAAATGGCCGCTCTGCTCCTCCCCTGACTCTTCGGCTCTGTTTAAGAGCCGGGCTGCCCGAGCGCTACCGGCTTCGGGCAGCCCCCAT